>NC_140082.1:81125118-81212618 GCF_964194135.1 Talpa europaea
TAATAGCTGGATACAATAAAATATAGGGAGCTTGATTCAACAAACCAGCAATAAGTACAAGTCATAAGACTATGACAGACATTTGAATGCATGATAGGTATCTGATGCTATTAAAGAAATTTTTTTTTTTAGTTCAAAATGTATGTAAAATGGGGGACTCCCTGGTGGCTCCCACAGCCACTGCAACATGAGTTTGATCCCTGGCTTGGGAGCTACCCACATGGTGTGCAGACCTCTCCTGTCTCACCTGCTGCTCCCCTTAACAGTGTATTTCAGTCAATCTGCCTGTTCTATTCCCCACTCTGTCTCTGGTGAATCCTCTCACCCCCAACACTTCTGGCCTGCACTCCAGTTCTTGTATGCATAAATAAATAAATCTTTTTAAAAAATGTATTATGATTTTCTAGCCTTCTTAATATGTGAAGTCTGGAATTGGGTTGTAAATAACCTAGACAGTGAGGGAAGGAGATATGAATGGATAGAGATTGGCTCTGTGTGATAATTAAGTTGGAACATGGAACACAGAGGATCCATTATAGTATTCTCTCCACTTCTACATTGTCTTCAAAGTTTTCTAGAATATTAACAATGGAAAAAAATCCTAAGATAAAAACATCTCAAAATTCTGCGTTGGTTAAAGATTTATGAAAAGAAAAATAGTCATTTAGAATTTAAACTTGGGTCTCCCTGGTGGTGCAGCCATTGAGCGCTGGGTTGCGAAGCTGCCCACAGCCTCTGCAGCACCGGTTTGATCCCCGACCACCGGGTGAGTGTCCCACATGGCGCGCAAACCTCTCCTGCTGCCCGCTGCTCCCCTCAGCAGTGTACTTCATCAGTCTGCCTATTCTGCTCCCCACTCTGGCTCAGGTGAATTCTCTCACCCTCCCGCGCTTCTGACTGTATCCAGTGCTTGTATAAATAAATAAATAAATCTTTAAAAAAAATAGAATTTAAACTTTAGGAACTGTGGTTTCTCTGGAAGAGAGGGGAACTGGAGGGCAGGGGCCAGGGTGAGTGGAGGAAAACTTTTAATTCCCCCCCCCCCCCGTTTCTACTTTTTTATTCTATATCAACTATATGACTTATCTATGAAAAAATAAAATGATTAACAATATATTTTAAGTCCTGAAATACTATGAGCTTTATTATAAAACATTTGGAAATTTAGATTAAATGTGTGGCTATGTAGGAAAAAAAAAACTGTATAACCAAGATTAACTCAGTAAGAAATGGAAAATTTAAATAAGCCTACAGACTTTAAGGAATTGGAATCAATAGTAAAAAAAAATCTACCCATAAAAAAGCACCAGGCCTAAGTAATTTTATAGGCAAAAGTTTCCCTCCAGTTTCTTAAAAAATATAGCTCGTATACTACACAAACTTCATATTGAGTAATTAAGTTCCAAAATGACTCATATAGTAAGAAATATTTATTTTAAAGTATTAAATATGAGAAGTATGCTAAAATATTGGCTGCCCTGCCCAGTGAGACTCTGGTGGGCACCTCTGGGTACCAGCTGAAGGGAGCCCCATCTGCCCGGGGCCAGTGGCTGGGGGACCATGACATTTGCCACCCCACATCTGCAGATCCAGCTGGCTTTGGGGTTTCCTTTCTCTCAACAAAGCCTCTTAACCCTACTGGGTGACACTGGAATTTACACAAACCCCTGGTATACCAGGTGGTAGCCAAAGGGTCCTGCCTGGCAGGACAGAAAAATACTGTGTATTTATGAGCAGGCACAGATTTAGCAACGGCGCAAAACTTGGCAACGTGTCCACACTAACATCAGACCAGGGACTGCCTCTGGGGGCGGAGGGAGAGCTGAGGGAAGGGCATGGACTAGCGGCCCGCTAACTGGCCATGTCTTTCTTACATAACTTTTTGAAGTAAAAAAGGCAAACTGTTATCATTGGGTGCTTGGTATGTCCTCGATGCCTCTTTCGTTTGCTCCTCAATGCTGATCCACCATCAAATTCCGGGGTGAATTAAAGATGGCCACAAAGTTGTGGTCTTTCCCTTGTGGGCATCACTCAAAATGCACATGTGTAAAGACTATACAAGGCTGGCCAGTGAAAGTCCACCTCCATCCCTCACAGCACATCGACTCTTCCACTTGCTTTACCCACAAGACACTTTTTTTTTTTTTTTTTTTTGTGGGACCCTCGCTGGAAGCCGGGGAACGAACCGGCACTGCAGAGGCTGCGGGCAGCCTCGCAGCCCAGTGCTCAACTGCTGTGCCACCAGGGGAGGCCCACCCACAAAACACTTTTTCCTAACCCCAGGGAGCTCTCTATGCGCTGCTAGGTGAGGGCTCTTTGCTGGTTTTTTGATTTTGAACCCAGAGGTGCTGATGATGTTTGCAAGGAGACACGGGCAACTGCCCACTGGAGTCCTGGCAGTGGGGGCTGAGCAGCCTGAGGGGCACCCCTGCCCCCCTTCAATGCCAACTCTCACTCATGAGGGCCACCTGTGGGCCCCAAGAGGCACTTTAAGAGTGTCATCTTGTCCTTTCATATTCAAATTCTAACCTCAATTTTGCATCCTCACAAGGCTCTATAATCAAAATAATGGACTACAATTTTTTCAGAAAATATCTCCAAGTTGCTGATGAAGTCAAAGTGTGAAAATTAAGTTATTTTTGTCCTTGGTTCTTCTGAAATGACCAGGTAGGTGATTTTAAACCAATAGCTGGTGATGTGCCCCAGCCTCAGGGCTGATGGAAAAGACAAACCTCCACTGTAGACACAACCCTAGCAAAAATTAGCAGAATGAAGTGTAATCCTAAAAATTTTACAGATGCAAATATAATTTCTAATGAATGGGTGATTCTATGGCGTCAGGGTTACAGGCCCAGGAAGGATTCTACTGTGTGAGATATCTGATTCTTTTTTCTTTCCTTTTCCTTTCTTCTTTGTACCAAATGTCACTTGCAAAAGAGCAAGATGGGGCCTCCCTGGTGGCGCAGCGGTTGAGCGCTGGGTTGCGAGGCTGCCCGCAGCCTCTGCAGCGCCAGTTCGATCCCCGGCTGCCGGGCGAGGGTCCCACATGGCGCGCAGACCTCTCCTGACACCCGCTGCTCCCCTCAGCAGTGTGCTTCATCACTCTGCCTGCTCTGCTCTCCTCTCTGGCTCTTACTGTGCCCAGTGCTTGTATAAATAAATACATAAATCTTTAAAAAAAAAAAAAAGAGCAAGATGGCTCAGTGGAATCTGGATAAGCTGAACATGGGGTGTCCGGGATGTGAGTGGACTCACACGAGGACTTCTAAGGAATATTGGTAGCTCTCCTGTTTTCATTCATTGGGGATCTCGAGAATGCATGTGAAGGTCATGCACTGGAGTTTGGATGCTTATGTTATGTTATCTCTTATTCCCAGAAAGCTAAAGAAGTTATAAAAATCTCTAATTGTGACTTTTAAGGTCTGATTTACATAGACCAAGAAACCTCATAGGTGGGGGAAAAATCCTTGTCCCTCTACACAGGGACCTGGGGACATCCACACAGGCACTGCCTGTTCACAGGCAACTCGCCTCCTCATGGGGATCAGTAAAAGTGGCTGGAAAGTAAATTTCCCTCTTGGCCACGTAATGGGTACCGGCTGGGCCTGGGCAGCTCCCCAGTGGGCATGATGCCATTAGGTGGAGTGGCCCTGCTCATGCACAGGAGGAGCAGCGTTAGGAGAGTGTGGGTGCGGGGCGAGGCCATGGGGTGAGCAGAGACCCTGGAAGAGCTTTAGGCTCCTGGCACCTAGAATGGGTGGGTGGGTGGGGATGCTCCTGAGCGCCCCCCGATGGAGGGAGAAGTGCAAGCAGCTCTTTCTCTGGACTCAAGTGGCCGATACCTAGTGGTCATGACTGAGAGGCAAAACCTGAGTGACATCCCAGTAGAACGTCTCACACTGCCGACAGCCTGCTCAGTCAAAAAGGAACCCACAGGACAGGCAAAGCACCCACTCTTAGTTATTCCAAGAAAGGGAGTAAGGGGTTGCAATCAGCTAGGTGGACCGATAGAGACCCCCAAAAGCAGGACCCATTTCTGCAGCATAAACTTCTCAGTGGTTGCTCACAGAAAGGCTAGTGATGCTTGACAGGTAGTGAGCTCCCCCTTGCTAGAAGTAAGCAAGTATAGACTCGACATATTATTAGGAGAAGATCCAATCTCAAGATTAAGGTGGATGTTAAAAGCCACATCAGGGCCTCCCCGGTGGCGCAGCGGTTGAGCGCTGGGTTGCGAAGCTGCCCGCAGCCTCTGCAGTGCCGGTTCGATCCCCGGCTGCTCCCCGGCCACTGGAGGAGGGTCCCACATGGCGTGCAGACCTCTGCTGCCGCCCGCTGCTCCCCTCAGCAGTGTATTTCGTCAGTCTGCCTGTTCTGCTCTCCACTCTGGCTCTGGTGAATTCTCTCACCCTCCCATGCTTCTGACTGTACCCAGTGCTTGTATAAATAAATAAATAAATAAAAATATTTAATAAAAAAAAAAAGCCACATCAGACCCAGAGCTTCTGCAGCTGGGCACAAAGTGCACAGCCATGTCCAGTGCTGCCTACAGCCATTTCTCCCATCACGCGCCCCCACCCGCCCCGGCCCCAGCTCCTATCCCTTTGCCTCGCTTGATAAGGGCTGCCTCACTGCACACTGGCTGTGGTCCCCAGAGCTGCTCAGACTGCCAGGCGAGAGGAGGGCACTGCACTGACCTAGCCAAGCCCTGTCACCCCTCTCGCTCCCAGTGGTGCAGGCATGCACAGGGCACCGACTCCAGGAGCAGGTGAAGGGCGTGGGTGCGTGGTCACGCTTGAAAGGCACTCGGCTCCTTGGATCTGCCCCTTGCAGGATTTCTTACAGCCCCCCAAGAGAGCATGCCAGTGGAGGGCACTTCCTACTTGGGTCTGTTTCCCTCTTCTATTGCTGGAAGGCAGAAAGAGCGTCCACTTGAGCAAACTGTTTAGCTCTTATATTAAGAAGTTATTTGTTTTATTGCACACTCGAAAAAGTCAAAAGGGGGGAAAAAGGACATTGAAAGTAGCTGTGTAAAAACCTGGGAATCGAAGACTGCTCCTTCTCGGGTCCATGCCAGGGCGGGCGCAGGTCCGTCCGGAGAGCTGAGCAGCTGTGGCGGCCCCGGGCTCCCGGCCGAGTTCCACTCACTCACAGAGGCGGGGTACAGGAGCCACCTCGCGGACACTCCCCATGCTCCCCACCTCTCTGACGTCTGCTCTGGCCCTCCATGATCCAGAAGCCTCCTCAGCTTTCTCTGGCTGAATCATCTAGAAGTTTCCTCACTTCCTTGGTTGCTCACAGGAGGCTCGCCTCAGCTGGCAAGACAGGTTTTTCCACTCTGGCTAGTGACAGCCATCATCGGATGTCTGCTAATGACAAGTTTGTCAAAACAGATGGCACAGCAGCGCCAGCACCATCTCCTTCCCTCTCATCCTGTGAACTCTGGACACTGTAAACTCATCTGAACTTTGAAATGTCCCTCCCACCCCCCAGGCATGCTCACTGCTGACGGTGCGGATAAAGTCGTGACACATGTTCCCAGGACACAACTGTGCTGCACAACAGGACAGGTGCACACCTGGCGAACACAGACCCCATGGCAGCAGCAGGCAGCAGGTGAAACATTTACATGTTCATGGGCTTGAATGGGTTAACACTCTGAACAAGCGAAAGGTGAGTTCTGCAAGTCAGGACAGGTGGGGGTGTGGAGAATCACACACACCACACACACACACATGCACACACTCACACACCCCATTACCAAAAGTAAAAACCATGTTTGATTCAAGTTTGCATCTTTCAAACAATACTTGGAAGAACAGTTAAGAACGTTGTTCTCCACAGGACGTTACCTTCCAAGGACTTTAAAAGTTCCCAATGGATCTCACTTGAGTGTCACTGGTTTTCCTTCTGGCAGCCCCTAGGGTGGGGCTGCCAGGTTGGGGTGGATTCCTGGTGACCCCACAAGTTCTGGGGACCAGGTGGGGCAGAACAAACCCAGGTCATCGCTGGGGGCCCAACTCTGAGGCTGAGCCTGCAAAGGGTGCAACTGAGGGTTCATTGAGTCAAATATTCCCCATTTATTCTGCAAAGAAGTTAAGAGTTTGAAAAGAGCCAATTGAAGCAAACTTGGCCTTGGATGTGGGCACCGAACACGTGCTCACTGTGGAAAACGTAAGCCCACAGGTGAGCAAAAAGGGGAGGCTGTGCTGCCTACCCACCTGAGTCACCCGTGGAGTGCAGGGCCCCCAGCCCTGCTGCGTCCAGGTGTGAGTATATATTTACATTTTGTGAGAATGAGATCTGACATGTGAGGTTTCAGATTGGGTGGGCAGTGCCCTGGGGTCCAGGTGAACAGCAGTGAACTGGTGGGACTCGCCTCTTGCACCCCCACTCACTGCCCTTCAGAGCAACTGCGTGGCCATTACCTCTGGGGCTGCAGCCCTTTTCATAATAAACAAATAAAATATTTATTTCATAATAAACAAATAAAATACATAAATAGATTACTTTTAGGGAAAAAAAGACAGAAGCCCACAAGCCCCATCCTGGTGGAGCGAGGGATGGGCACCCGGCCTGGCCTCCTAGTGCAGGGAGCGCCTCATGTGGCACGAGACTTGCTCTGGTGAAGGGTGTGGGCTGGAGGGGACAGCACGCTGCTCTGGGCCTTCAGAGTCAGGGCATGTTCTTGCTTTCCTGCAGGGGAAGGAGCCCACCAGCCTGAGGGCCAGAAATAACTTCTAAGAGTGTGTCCCGTTGTGACTGTGCGTCTGTCTGAATCAGGGATCAGAGAAGTTGAGACAGTTGGCTGAGAGCAGCCTGATCCACACCACAGGCAGGTCTTTGAGCCCCAGAAGCTGTTCCCCAATTCTCTCTGACTCCACAAAAGGAAACTGTCCTGTAGTTTCCAGACTAGACAGTGCCGAGGAGGCCTCTCTGTTCACAGAGTAGTAAACAGTAGCTCCCTCACCCAGAGCCACTGGCGATGGAGTTGGTTCCCACTGCTGGTGCGGTTCCCCAAGGAGCCGCTGGCCGCCCTGCAGGGGCAAGCAAGCAGGGAGGGTCCGCTCTGCCCTCATTCTCCTACTGCACTCAGGGGGGCTGACAGAAGCTGCAGGAGCCAGGTGGGGGCTGAGGATTGGTCAGCAAAAAGGCAGCCCAGAGTCAGCATGAGGGGGATAGTGTAAGTCTTGGCCGCTGGGGGCCCTACCATCAGCTCCATGGCTGCCACTGTAGGGCCTTTAAAAGCTCCAAGTGTGGGCATAAATTCTTCTGGAGTTCTCATGAGAATTCATTTTTATTATAATTCCTTGATAGAGAATATATTTCCTTAATACTAAGCCACAGGACAGATTTTTCCAGTGCATTCCAGGCCACTTTCCTCTCATTTTCTTCAACTCTGGCAATTATGTGTTTGGACCTTGCATAGACACTTCCCTCAGCTGCAGGGGCTGATGGGACATCACCTCCCAGTGGGCAACCCCCCCACCCAAGTACCTAGAGGAATCCCTGGTGGGGGTGCTGGTTCTTAGCTGGCTCCACTAGCTGTGTGTCTGTCCTGTGGTTCATTCCACAAAAGTGTGGTGGGGGATCCAGAGATTCCACCATGGAAGACTTTTCTCAGCTTAATCCTTCCAACCTGGTCACCCGAGCTGTCAGGGAAGGGAAACCTACTTTAGGGGCAGCGTGAAGTTCAGACACAGACTGCCAAGGGCTAAGAGTGGGCTTTGGGGAGCATCCATGATTTGGCCTCTGGGTACCCATGAGCATTTTCTGGTTACCTATCCTACTTCAAGCCTGGAGGCAGGGTGGGTTCCAGGTTTGTCAGGGTCCATTTGTCCTGGTCCCTAGGACCTGTAAGACTCAATGGGGATCCCTCAGAAAACCATCATCTCAACCTCGCCTCTATTTTAGGACCAGAACATTGGCACGACCTATGGACCTGTTAGAAACACAGACCCTTGGGGCCCCTACGCCCACAGAATGAGAATCTGCCCTTCACTAAGATCTGCAGAAGATCTGTGTACACAATGCAATTGGAGAAGCACTGATGCTAAGCCATTTAAACCAGCTGATTTTCAATCACTAGCTGGACATGATCGTTATGGTGGGAGGGCAGGAACTTCAAATGTGCCATGCCTGGCCCTCGCCCACAGGAGGCTGCTTCAGTAGGTCTGGTGGTAGCTGGGTACTGGTGGATTTAGGTGGGCCTCAGTAATTCTGAGGTCCAGGGCGGGGAAACATTTATTCTGAACATAGGCTCTTGGCCAGGAAGGAAAGGGGCAGAGTCCCCTATGGGGCTTTTTCAGATGACACAGTCACCCACTAAGCCCAAAATGCCCCTACCCTCCTTCCTCAGGGCAAGGAGGAGAGGCAGGTGGGATAATGGAGCTAAGAGTGCCCTGGAAAAGGAGAAGCGCCTCCCAAATTCCAGGCTCTGTGAGACTGTGCACGTCGCTGTGACCTCACACCAGTAAGGCCAAGTCTTTGCAAGAAGCCACTGGAATAAAAAAGGACATGCATCTGAAAAAAAGAAGTTACTTCTCAAGAGATGCAAGTTGATCACTCTGGGAACACTTAGTGCTGGGCAACGTCAAGAATCAAATTCTTTCCCCATTTCATAATTTGATTTATGTGCAAAGAATCTTTCAGAAAACATCACCCTAGTTAGCCAATGGACATGTCTGATGGAGAAAAAAACACCCAGGCAACTGAAAAAAAAAATCTTCTGAGTGAGGTACAACATTCAAATGTTGACACCACTAAGATTACAAACACATGGGTCCTCCCAATAGTTGGACCCTTTCTGATCCAATATATGACACCACTCAGTCCCACACACGGACCCTCTCAACCCTAACACATGGGTTCTCTCAACTCCAATACGGACCCTCTCAACCCCAACAAATGGACCCTCTCAAACCTCATGTGATGGCCTAGGCTGTAAGGACAAGAGACAGAAGGTTAAGATAAGGTTCAAACTGCATTCTGCTCTTCACCAACTTTTGGCATTTGTCAAGTTTCTAGAACATTCTTACTTTCATGTTCCTGAGCTTTAAAATAGGAATAAAACGACCATTTTCAAAGATCGCTGTGAGGATTAAATGAGATCATTCCATAAGGTAAAAGTAGTGCTGAAACAGTGCTTAGTGTGTACTAAGTGCTTAGTGTTTATTGTCATCAACAATATTAATGCTGTCTTATGATGTTAAACATGGTGCACCTCTAGTGGAAACCTGGCAATCCACATAAAAAGGCTTACAATATTCAAAGCCAATAATTCCACATGTGTAAGTCTATCCTATGGAAGTAATCTCAAAACCATGAAGCTAAAGATGGAAATGCCTACTCTTACAGTAAGAGTGAGCAAGTAGAATCAAACCAAATGTCCCAAAATATCCAAGGAAGAGTCATGATTTTTGATTGTGCTCCCATACAAGATGACATTTAGATAGTGCTCCCATATAAGATGCTGTTTAGATGGTGTCCATGTAAGATGATATTGAGATAGTGCTCCCATACAAGTTATGTTTAGACAGTGCTCCCACACAAGATGATGCTTAGATAGTGCTCCCATATAAGATGCTGTTTAGATGGTGCTCCATGTAAGATGATATTGAGATAGTGCTCCCACGTAAGATGATGTTGCACAAGATCACAGGAGCTGGGAGACTGATACAAAGTGAGGAAAGAAAAGGAGGATTTAAAACTATATACACAGTTTAAATAAAGTTAAAAATCAAAGCCCCTCAAGCCCAGAGATGCACCAGAAGAGAAATACTAAGATGTTAACTGCGCTTGTGTTTAAGGCGTGGAACTTTGGGTGATTATTTTCTACCTTCCTTCTTTTTCCCTTTTTCAATTTTTCTTTACTAAACATGTACTATTTTTACAAGGAAACAAAATTGAAATCCCACTAAAATAACTATATTTTTAACCAACGTGGAGTGAGGCTCTAGTTCTTCGGATCTTTGATTCCACAATAAATTTTGTCCCGTAACCCATGCATTGTGAGAATTTAAACACACATCCCAAGATATATTTGATGATGAAAAAGTCACCCAGTCATTAGCATTTTACATCCTTTGGTTGAAAGCCCCTTGTTCTTACAGCCCAGACTCCCCGTAATACACACGCAGCAGGTTGGACCCCTTACCGGTCTGCGTCTCCATGGCACGTTCTGGACACACAGCTGACCCCTCCGGCCCCACACACCAGTACATGCTGGGCGGTCGCTGCGACATGCCAGCCATCAGGGGCACTCTCGATGTCGGAGGGCTCTCGTGTCAGCGCTGGCTGTGGTCACCGCCGCTGCGCTGCTGCCCAAGGGGTGGGCTGAGGCACGGGCACCCGGTCATGGCCAAGCCGATGGCCGTCTGGTTCTGGTGGTGAGAAACATCAAATCAGAAGGCCTCCTTGCTGCCAAGTCCCCTCTGCACCCTTGCATGTACTTCCTGTTTATGTTGACTCATCGGTATTTCCCTCCCTCCTTTGCAGTATTGTTGTTGAAATTCCATCCACCCAGCCATGTCCCATCAGGTGGGGACAGTGAAAGAACAGAACTCCCACCTCACAGCTGACCTCCCATGAGTCTTGAAGAAACCCAGAACAAAGGGGGAGCCCTCACCAGTAATGGGTCCTATCTTGGTGCAGTCAACACATATCACTGCCTCTTGCTGTGATAGGAGACAGCCCAAGGGGCGCCTGCCTTCAGGGAGTCACACTCCAGTTGGGTTGGAGCAGACACAATCTCCCACCAAGAGCCTCCCTTTGCCCAGGACAGATTCTTCCAGAAGCCCAGAGATACATGTAATCCCAGAGGGGTAGCCAGACAACAACCCCAGAGAGAAGGCATGTTACAAAGTCCTTCTGTCAGTCTGACCCCTGAAAGATACAACAGAAAGGAGTCCCCCACATCTTGCCCGCCTCACCCCCAAGCATACACTGGGCAATGTCTGGAGGCACTGGTGCTTGTCATAGCTGGGGGTGGGGGTGTGGTGAACATCTAGTAGGGTAAGGTCAGAGATGCTGCGGGACACCCTGCAATGCACAGGACAGAGAATCACCTGCCCCAAGAGTTCCAAGAAAGAGAAATTCTGAGTTAGATTAAGATTCATCTCACTTGGAGCAGGAATGTAGAGGATCCAAATAAGGGATCAGGAAAAAAATCTAATTATAATCAAGTAAAAATCAAAATCAACAGGCAACTATAAACCAGAGACACACTAAAGGGCGGGGAGGGGGGTAGAAGGGAGTAGGATCAAAACAGGGGTGGGAAGAGCACAAGGGACCATGGTGATGGCTCACGGCTGAATGGGTAGAGGGAATTTCACGGGGACTATAATAACCAAGATGAAAATCCATACAATGCACAAAAATGAAAAATGATGTAAAAAATATATAAATAAATAAATTTTAAAAAGTCATTTTAGGAGCCTCCCTGGTGGTGCAGATGATTGAGCTCAGCGCTGTGAAGCTGCCCGCAGCCTCTGCAATGTCTGTTCGATCCCTGCCAGCCGCGGAGCAACCCCCATGGCGAGGCAGACCTCTCCTGTGTCTCCCACAGCTCCCCTCAGCAGTGTGTTTCATCAGTCTGCCTGTTCTGTTCCCCACTCTGTCTCTGGTAAATCCTCTCACCCTCCCGTGCATCTGGCCTGTACCCCGGTTCCTGTATAAATAAATCTTAAATAAAATAAAATAAAATAAAATAAAAAAGTCATTTTAGTGTAAAGGCAGAAGAAACTTCAAAGGAAAAAACAGAACATTTGATTATATAAAATTCAAAACTCTGTATACCAATAATACAAAAAGACAAATAAAAACATGTGAACATTCCAGATTAAAAAAAAAAGACTCATCTCCCAAGACTCCCAAGGCCGAGATGAGAAACGCTAAGGCAAGATTTCATGAGGTTCTTCGGTGCTGGGCTCCCACAGAGCTTGAGGGAGCCCCAACCTGAGTGTCCATTGTGATTGCCCACCATGATGGTGAGTAAATGACCAGAAACACCTGAGGCAGGACCAGGCCCAGGGCTGGCACTAGGTGGTTGCGGGCACCACCATATGAACCTCTTGGCTCTCCAGCCGCATTCGGATGGAGTCTCCTATGCAGAGAGTCCTGGGGACTTAGCCAAACTAGCCTGTGTTCTCTGAGACAGAGAAACAGCTCTGAAATGGAGAGTGACAGTGTAGGCCCCCGGCAGCTCCCCAAAAATCGCTGTCATGTAAATGATACCCATAACCACATGGAAAGGAACAAGCAAGGTCTGGATGTCAAAGACTTGCATTGTCTGTCACATATTAACAGTGTGTGACCTGTTTTCTCATCTATTAAAAATAGACCTGCACCTTCCTGCCTAGGGGGCCTGCGGGGTTGCTACGAGAATTCTAGCAAGGTCAAGTTTCTGCAGCCACTTTCGGCAGCAGGGCCTGAGGCGGGCTTTATCTGCAGTGACAGTGGGAAGGCTAGGAGGCCAGCAGGGCCCTCTGATGAACGAGCTCAGAACAGCAGTGCTGGAGGTAGACACTGACACTTTCCAAACTACAGGGCACCTTTCCAAACTACAGGGCAAGGTTTAGAGAAACTAAAACTGAAGCTAAAAATGGTTAAATTGGTCTCGGTCCCTAAGAACTTAAAGGAGAGAGAAAAGGCTTCTTCCTTAGCTGCCTCTTTGAGGCTTGTATTAATAGACATGGCCTGAGCGAGCAGAGCAGACGGGCTTGAGCTATGTGCCAAAAGCAGCTGGAGACTGGGAATGCAGAGGAGGGGGGTGACCCAGAGAAGGAGGGGGCACCAACAGAAATTCAAAACTCCTGTTACCTGAAAAGGCTGTCATCCCTCATGGATGAGGTGCCCGGTGACTGGCCAATGGTCCGCAGCCAGACCCAGATTTTCTTGCCCCAACCCACCTTTCAGCCAATAAAAATTAGCTTCTTTGTTCTCAACTGGTTCCCCCAAACCTATATAAGCCCATCTCCTTTCTTAATTGGAGAGGCAGATTTGAATTTATCCCTTACCTCCCTGCCAACTGATCTGCAAAGAAAGCCAACTTCTCTTCTCAAATACCCGATTAAGGGTGTGGGGGTGTGCACGTTGGGTGGAGACCCAGTGCTTGGTCACAACCCATGCCTGGAAAGCACCTGTGTGTAAGTTTGGGAACCAAAAGTCCAAGGAGGAAAGGAGAAATTATTTCTCTGCACAAAATTCTGGAGGCAATGAAAATTTCATAAATTGCAAAACCTGCTGAGGAAAATCAACTTCAGACAGGAACAGGGAGAAGAGGCAAAAACAGAAGAAGCCCTGTCTTAAAATAAAGACTGTAGATCACGCAGTCACATCCCAGAAACTCCCGAGCAAAGTGGAGATCTACTTTTAAATCCTTTCTGTACCAGCTCCCAGCACACTTTACAACTTCTGGAAAAATCCAAATGCTCGATGTTTCTGCTGAAAACAGAAGTCTGACCATATAACGTTTTTGAGTTAAAAAAAAATCTGAAAAATATTTCAGGCAAACCCTGGCCCAGCCCAGTTTGTTCCTCTTTTCATTTTCAGTTTCTTTTTGAAAATCACTCTACTAACGGAGAGGGTTTTGCCTCTGGAACATTTTTATAATAATAATTTGTCTCTTGGCCGACACTGTAAGGTAGAAGTTTTAAGATGAGGTAACTCGAGTTTTGCTTACTTTCTGCCCTCAAACGGATCTTGGTTTCTTCCTGCTTCTTTTGGGTTCAGCCCAGGGTAACTCCTCAGGACTGTAAGTTACAAAACAGTTTTCTTTTCATCAGGACAGAGGCATCTTGAAGAGCCTCCAGAGGGTTTCTCCAATAATAATTGTTTTAATCATTTTTAAAACCTCATCCATTTTCTTTTGCCAAGCTCTTTATACCCATGTGAATGAATAAACTTAAATACTTAATGAAAGAGAGAAAAAAAAGGAACTTGATATTCTTTCTACAAAGATTTTATGGGCCCTTTCCGTTTGAGGAGTGAACTTCATGGGTTCGTGGTCCTTAGCGCTGGTAGGGAGGGCAGGTGGTTAAATAAGCCCTGGCTATAGAGTCAGGCTGGGGAGAAGCCGAGAGCCCAGGCCTGCTCCCTGCTCTTTATAGGAAGTGCGAGAAGGTCTGCCAAGAAGATGCTCGCAGGGAAGCATGTTCGGAAGGCTCATTTCATCCAACTCTTTTTGGAATTGAAAGCCTGGTCGGCACGCCTGGCTTATGGTCCTAGACATGTTACTAGACTCTCAGAGTCCCTTGACCAACAAAGGCTCATGGTGTGGCCTAGAAGGGGGATAGACCCAAGCAAATATATCAAGTATTTGCAGGCTGGAGAAATATCAATATGTAGTTCCCTGTTGCAGATTTCATGACCCCAAAGCCCACTGAAGCTGTGCATTTATTTACATTTGGCCACGGCTCCAGCATGCGCTGGGTACTCCATGGACAGCTCTGGGAACGAAGATGCAGCAGAGAGCAAGGTGGGCACACAGAAAGGGTCTTTGACTAGTGGGGCTCCAGTGGAGACCACCAGGTAAACAGAGGAGGAATGGACAGGTAAGGAAGGAATATACACGGTAGAGACAGCAAGAAGGATGCAGAGAGGGATGGAGAGACAGCCTGGCTCTTGAGAGGGTGGCTGGCGATGTGAGGGAAGGGGTACTGGAAGGGGTACTGGGTTGGGGAGCCAGCTGGGGGATGACAAGGGTCAGGTAGTCTGAGATGTCAGAAACAAGAACACACTGGGTGTGAGGGGAAAAGAGGTCCTGGGCATTTCATGGCAATCACAAGGGAAAGTTCTTGAAGCAGAGAAATGATATGGGGTGATTTACTTACTCAAAAAAAAAAAAATAAAAATCACTCTGCCTGCCAAAGGAGATTGGGAGCAGGGAGGCCTGCAACAGGTGTACCTTGGACTAGTACGGGGTGGGGAGGAAGGTGGGGCTGGCCCCAGAACAGTTTGGAGGTAGCTCCAACTACCAACTATATCTTGCTATATTCAAGGATTGGGGGAGGGTGCAGGAGGGCAATTCCTAAGGTTTTTTTTTTTTTTAAAGATTTATTTATTTATGCATACAAGCGCTGGGGCACAGGCCAGAGATGCAGGGGGTGAGAGGATTCACCAGAGACAGAGTGGGGACCAGAACAGGCAGACTGACGAAACACACTGCTGAGGGGAGCAGCGGGCGAGACAAGAGAGGTCTGCCTTGCCATGTGGGTAGCTCCCTGTCCTGCTGGGGTTCGAACTCATGCTGCAGAGGCTGCGGATTCCTCCATAGTGCGGTGCTTAACCTCTTGCGCCACCAGGGAGGCCCCAATTCCTAGAGTTTTTTTATCCCAGCAACTGAGTTGACTGTGGGTCACTCCTTGCCATGTGGAATCCTGGGGGGAGGGAAGGTTTGGCTGACCCCCAAAGCAAATTAGGTATGAGGTTTATAGTTTTTTACTCTAATTTTTTATTTTTCTAGGGCATAAACAAGACTAGTGAAGACATCAGAAAAGGCACTGAAGATACCATTTTTCAAAATCGTGCATTTCCAACTATTCCTTTAAAGGCCGGGAACTCTAATACAAAATGAGTGGCAAACTCTGAAAGGAAAGGAATGTGTTGGGAGAAGCCTGCTAAAACCAGAACTATACGCTGCTGCTTCTATACCCATCTGCCCTGCAGGGGATGTGTCTATGGGAGAAAACCGCCCTAGCCTGCAACTGTGAGTTGGCGGCAGAGGTCCCCAAATTCTCCAACACCCATATCTCACTGCCATCCTGGCCTTCCCAGGCGCCTCTCACCCTGTCCCCAGGCTACATCATCTTCCCTGCCTTTGCCAGGGAAGGTTTTCTTTTTCTTTCTTTTTTTTTGCTTTTTAAAACTTAATTTCAACATAACTGTGCTTACAGAAATACACTCACATCGGTTAACAGAATGCAATTGAAGTTTAACTTATCCTACACAATTTGGACCAAAAACTTGGTCCATGGTTTAAGCTTTTTTAAAAAGCAAGAATTTGCAATCTGGTTTATTTTTCATCTACTACAAGTGAATATAAAAGATCCTCCATCAAATGCTGCCAGGGAAGGTTTTCATCTGGATTCGGCCAGAGACTCGACCTTGGGGCGCTCACTAGTCAAGTCCAGCCTCTGAGAGGCCGAAGGCGCACTTGGCCATCGGAATCTCCAGGCCCCCGCGAGACTCCAGGGCAGCCCCTCCCCACCACACACGCACTCACAACCACACAAGCGCTCGCGCACACGCACACGCACATGCACACGCGCACACGGGAGCTCTGGCGCCTGCTCCCAGTTCAAGGAAGGGGTTTTTCTCCGGGGCGGAGAAACTGCAGACACCCTGGTGTGTTTTCCTACCTTTGTTTCCTGCCCCTCTCTGCTCCCGCCCAGGCATGTCCTGCCCTGGGGTTCAGGGTTCCCGGCCTGGGCCCCACACCCCTCTCCTGCCTCAAGCACGGAGGGCGGGGCGGGAAAGGCAACGGGTCGCCCCAAGCCCTGGGTGGACCCTGGGGAGGGGCGCACGCGGGCGCGGGGGGCGCGGGGGGCGCAGGGCTCCACGCGGGCGCGCAGCGCGGGAGGCAGCCGGGCTCCGGGGGTGGGTCGCGGGCCGGGCAGCCGCGCTTACCTGTGGCGGCGGCAGGGCAGGGTCTCCCGGAGCTCGGGGCTGGGCGCGCGGCCGGGCGGGAGGACCGCGGCGGGCCGGAGCTGGCCGTGCCACTGGCCTTCGCCCCCCGCGCCTCGGGCCGCGCGCCGGGGCCGGGCCGGGCCCAGACGCACTTCCTCAATCCTGCGGCCGGCGCGCGGGCGGGGAGGGCGCGCGGGCGGGCGGGCGGGCGGCGCGGAGCGCGCGGGCGAGGGTGGGCGCTGCCGGGCCGCCCCGGAACCCGCACGCGGAGCCCCGCTGGTGGCCACCTCCGTCTCCCCGGCCGCAAAGCCTGGGCGATCGGACCCACGAGGCGACCCCGATTGCAGCCCCTGCAGCGAGGTCCGCCCGGGTCGGGCTCCCTGCGCGCTCCTCGCCGGCCAGGCGCAGCGGCAGGACCGGCAGCTTCAAGCCAGACCGCGCCGTCCCCTGCAGCGCTCGGCGGCGAAACCCTTGGGCTGACCCCTGGCTGGGCCGGCCGTGCGCTCTGGCAGGAAATAATGATCAAAATGTTATAGAGCAACCCCATATTAAACGGGTTCCTGGCTGTGGGTCCTCACCCGCGCGCTTTAAAGGGACTTATGAATACTCCACTACAGGCACACGCAAAAGGGTTAATAAAAGGTTTATTTACAAGAGAAAAGGAAATAAGGAAAATGTACAACTCAGGGAGAAAATAGGGAAATAAAGTCTTTAATGCGTCCTACCCGATCCGAGGACCTGGAAACCCAAAGTCACTCTCCGAGCTGGCCGGATGCTGCGAGCTGGCGGAGAGCCAAAAATGGAGAGCGACTATCTTGTTTTAGCCAATTCTCCATATTTTTTTTTCTTTTGGCTTGGATAATGGACTATTTTTAAGTAATGAAACTGTCATACTGGACATTCATGGACAATGCTGCTGACTAATTGTTGCTTCTCTTACACACATTGGAACCCTGAAAAAAAGACTGTCTCCTAAGACTACACCCTGAGATTGTGCCACCATAGATATGGTGGAATAAAAATTAAAAGGGGGGATTGCAACAGGGTGGTCCCCAGGAAAGGGGGAGGTTCCCTGCCCCACCCAAGGGAGGGTGGAGCTGAGCAGGAAGAGGAGAAGCTGCAGAAGAGACTGAGGAAGGAGCAGGATGGAGCCAGGAGACCTGGAGGAGGCACATGGAGCCTAGAGACACGTGAAGAAACTGCGCTTGTCTTTTGGTCGTGGACTGGGTGACACAGATGTGGGTGAGACCCGTGGGGAGGTGACCATGGCCGCTTTTATCTTGATGTTGATTTTGCTCTTTTCCTTCCGGGCTTGTCTGGTTGTTTGTGACCCTTTTCTGTGGGTCCCCACTGGAAGGTGCTTTAGACTTGTGGCAGGCCTTGGGGCCTTGCTCTGGGCCAATCCCATTTGGATGGACTTTTACCCACGAGGGGACGGGTAACTTTGGGTGCTTCATTTAGAAACTAGACTCTTTGCCTTACCTGTATTGTTTCCTAGTTTTATTAAAGTTCCTTTTCATTAAAGTCTCCTATGTTTTGTGTTGATGCGGCGGATGGCAGAACCCATTTAGAATAGGCAGGTTTGCGGGGCTTGGGCTACCCCTCTTCCTGTCCTATAACAAAAAGACAAGGACTGCTGGGCGGTGCACACTCTTCACAGGGCAGTGGAGAAAGGTGCATTTTTTAAGCCTGAATTTGCTGCAAGCAGCACCCCTATCGCCGCATGAATTTAGGTTTAATTATGGATGTCTGCAAAAACGCCACGATTTGGGTGAATCATTTTAAATTGGCATTCTTGTTTTGGAGCAGGAGAGCCTCCCTTTTTTGGAGGGGGAATGTTGGCAGTTCGTGGAGCTTCAGTCTGATGGAAAGAGGTTCGTGGCATCGTTGAGGCCAGTGCCAAGCGCAGACCTCCACGAGCTTCATACCCACGCTGTAGGCAAGACTCAGATTCAGTTCCTTATGCCCTTCCCCGCCCCCCGACCCCCCCCCCCCCCCCCGCTCCGCTCCAGAGAAGCCTCCTAAGTAAAACCGATGGTTCTGCACCCCGCAGGCAGGACCCGCCCCTAAGGCTCCTCTCCGGTGAAGTCCCGACTAGGACTTCCCCAGGATTTAAAGCAAGGCATGGAGACAAAGCCACCACCTGCGCTGCCACATGCCATTTCCCAAAAGCAGGGCAGCCGCAGCCGGCCCCCAGGCCCCCCTCGCGGACATTCCGCGTAGTGGCCACCTGGAGCAGTTCTTGGGGTTCCTGCGTGGGTGGGGCCACCCGGGAGCTTTCTCCGATTCCAAGAGACCCCCTCTCCAGTTCTGCAACGAGACACCCTTCCAAAAGGGGGGGGAGCAGTTTGGCAATCTTGTTTTCGGCACTGCGGTCCTAATTCCAGTGTGCAAACGGCAACAGCGTGACTGCTACCGAAAAGTCCCTAATAATTTGTAGGGTGCAGGGCGTGGCGTGCGCAGCGCCGAGGGAGCCCGGGACCGCCGGGCAGCGCTTCCAGAGGGCGCGGCCCTGCCATCTAGCGGCAGCAAGAGGACGCGCGCGCCCCGTGCCCTGACCGACTCTGGAGGGAACGTGGCCCTTGGGGATGGAAGCAAATCCCCTGCCCTTTACACGAGCTTGAGGACAGGCTAGGAAATTTCCCTAGTGCAGAAAAGCGCCAGGACATTGGACATACAGGTGGTCTGTTTCAAGCTGGTCACTGCCCAGCATTTATTCTTTAGGCGTGCGTTTGGCACAGGCTTGTGCGGGATGCTTATGCTAGGTCACTCCATTCCTCTCTGCTTCCTGACTGCAGCTGACTTGGCCTTCCAACTCTTGCTAGACTCCTGGATTCTCAGCACCTCAGGCTGGACTGACACTCCGAAAGTGGGGTCCTCTAGAAGCCACCTCCAAGACCTAACATTTCAGCCTTCTGAAGGTGCAGTGGCTGACCAGCCCTTTGGAGTCTGAGGGTGCTCAAATTCCTCAGACAGTCCCCCTTGGATGCTTTTTAAGTATCCTTCTTCACTTTCAAGCTCAAGGCAGCCACATGCTAAGAGCAAGTACATTAGAAGGCTTCATCCACAGACAGAAGCCAGGGCATTCCAAAAGGCTTGATTTTAGGGGATGTGCCCATTCTCTGTGCCCACCTCACAGCACAGGCACACAAGGGCATGCACCTGTGCGTGCACATGTACATCACAGTGGCTGTATCCCTAAAATATCTCCTTTACCAGAGTCATGCTTTGGTAAACCAAAATGAAGGGAAAAAGTCATTTTCCATTCACTTTTTAAAAAATTTTTTAAAAAGACTTTATTTATGCATATAAGAACTGGGGCACAGACCAGAGGTGTGTGTGGGGGGGTGAGATGTTTCACCAGAGACAGAGTGGGGAGCAGAACAGGCAGATCTACTGAAATACACTGCTGAGGGGAGCAGCAGGCGAGTCAGGAGAGGTCTGCTGCACCATGTGTGTTGCTCCCTGGCCAGCTGGGGATGGAACTGGTGCTGCAGAGGCTGTGGATAGCTTCATAGTGCTGAGACTTAACCCCTTGCATTACCAGGGAGACCCTCCATTCACATTTAGATTGGGAAATGGGAGGTATCCCAATGTATCTGCACATGTGTACTTGCTTACACTAGGAGGGATCTGATCCAAGTCTCCTTTCAGCTCCCCCTTACATTTCACTGCATGGCCAAGGTGATCTGGCCCCTCAGCATCAAATGTACAGGTTGAACTTGGTGGACCTAGTCAAGTACACAGAATGTTCTCCATCCAGCCCCAGTGTCAGCTCATGGCTTGATGATTGAGGCTTCTCAGTTCAAAGCCTTAGATACTTTAGGTAAGTTTAACACAAACATCACGATCCTCAAGCAGAACAGTTACAAAAATGGATACTTGTGCACACAGCTCGGGGAGGCAGCGCTTCCCTAAATCCACATGTAATGTCCCCTCCATTTCCCACACTCATGTCCTTGTCTTCTTAGGATAAAAAGATATTCAAGCAGCTTAAATGACAACTCAAATCTAGTCAGCTGAGACACAGAACCTCCGGAGCTGAACTTTCTGGCAGGCCAACCCCTTCAAACCATAGAAAGGTCCTCACACTCAGGCCAAGCTAGACCTGATGGGTGAGCAAATGTAATTTTGTATTTACGCCATCACCCTGCTATATTTTTATTTCAGTTTTTGCATCATTGTTCATTTTTAAACATTATTTGTTCCTCTCCTACCCACACTGCCATCATCCTACTTTATTAAAGACATTGTGTACAGATGTCTAAGAAAGAGAAAGGTCAGCCCCAGAATTATAATGGGTGTGGTCCTTAAATAAAAAAAAAAACAAAATGTTTCTCAAATATTCAGTTTTATTTGCTCGTTGTTGCATGGCTGAACACAATCTGCAGTTAGGATCAGAATCCCCAGGCCAATAGATTTTTAAACCATACCACAGGTATAAACCTTAAAGGAAGTGAAATCTAATACTATATAGATTTCCATTTCTACATACAGTATATTACAGAAGGTTAAATATACCACCTCTGTGTACTTACAACTATAAAAAGATACATTAACTATACCAATTATAAATAAGGTAGCATTTCATATTAAAGGCATTATTGTACAATGAAAGAACGAAAACCCTCTATGTATTGCTGTAAAGATTAATGTCTATAGTTACTTGAGTTAAAATCCTGAAAATTCAGTGTATGAAGTCAAATCCTGATTGAACGAGTTACAGATAGCATAAGCAACAGGTGTTAACCTACGGAAAGAAGATGAATCTCATTTCCAACAAGAATGATAACCCCGTTAGTACATGACTTTATACATACACTGGCTTTGACACAGAGCTTCATTTTATTACTGCCCTCCCCCCAATGAATTTCTTGAACATCATTTCATTCTCCAACATAAGCACCATTTGAAAAGTACTAGTTAGCCAGTAATAGTAAAAGTACCAACTAACGCAATTTGAATTTGGTTGTTTTTTGGTAAAGCTTAGGGGAACCGTGTATTTTCCAAGTTACAACATGAAATTGCACATCATTTGGATACCAAAGGAGGAAAGGAAAAATTTGCAACCTGGGAGTGCAGTGCTCAGGCTGCTTTGGGAGAACTGCTTCCTCCATGGAGGCCAGGTGCTATTGTGGAAGTATCATTCATTAATGTCAAATAGGCCTTAAAATAACAGGGCTATAAGAAAACAATAGTCTTCCTATTGTGCATGCTTTTCTTATCTAAAATGCATGACACAACTGGACAAAAGGAAAACTTCCTAAGCCAATCATAAAGCCTGAATGAAGTGGTAGTGAAGGCTAATTTGTAGGAGCACACAATGGCTCTGACTTGTACAAGGTGGACTCAGCCATCCTAGGATTCGCTCTGCTGTCCTCACTCAAAGCGCTCTGTCCTTAGCAGCAACGGGGGGCACTAGCCATGCTTTCTGCCTAAGAAAGTGCCTGGGTTAAGGTAGACTGTGGCTTTGTTTTAGATGCACTCTTTGGGCTATGGATTGGATCTTATTCCAAAGGCAAAACTGGTTTTAAGCTGGTCAATGTCAAGAGCAGTCCTTGACCAGGACCTAGGCCCATCCACACCCAAGGCCTTCAGTACCCTTCCTTGGTACCTGCTTCCCAAAGCTCCCCCAGTCAGATCCTGGCAATCCCGGTTTTGGTTCTTTTCTAAACTTAGTGCTAATCCTTTCCTGCGGAATGATAGGAGGGCCTTGTCCTATGGACAGGGAGGCCACAGCTGCAAGGCCCTTTGTAAAACATGCAGGACGTTTTCCCCAAATTCTTACTGGAGTCAGTCACTAAGGCATTTTTAAGCCATGGCAGGATTTTTCAAATATTGCTTCCTGCTGTCTACATCCTGAGCCTCTTCACTGTCCCCTGGGACTTAGGCTAAAGGGGGAAGCAGGAACAGCCAATACCGCCATCCCTGGGCCCGGCTGCAACTCACACACAACATATTGGCAACAAAATGGGAAGAAAAGAAAAATCGTTCAAATCCAGTAGATTTAGTCTCCAGAAGGAAGGATCCCAGGAAGGCCTCACACGCCATCTTCTCTCGGGCATGCCTCAGCTGCCACAGTCAGCCGTCCACTCTCGGAGGAAGGGCCTGCCTGACCCTCAGGGGCTCTTGTCACCCAGCTTGATGGTGACAGTTTTCACTTCTGTGTATTCAGCCAGAGCATATTCACCCCTGTGATCATAGAAAAGAGGAAAATTCAAAGAGGGCTACATGAAAACACGTAGCTGTTCTGTGCAAACTATGTGCTAATGCTTGGTTGGGTAGGACCTCAGCGGGCAGTCTGGAGTTTATGCAAAAGGCCAGAATGTGGTGATAACCAGAGACCAAGTGACTGTCTCATCGGTGAGTCTAAGTGACTGTGACTGAAGTGGTTTGTGTGTGATGCTGTCCAAACATCCAGAAGGACAAAGGCTTTGCCTTTAAAGAATAAAAGGGATTTAAAAAAAAATAACAAGAGGTGAATTCGCTGTGTGTGGTTGTGGTGAGGAGAGAATAAGAAGAGAGGCTCTTTGTGGGTGAAGGAGGAGGGAGAGAGGAGCAGAATAGACACCAGCTTATAACATTCAGCTGGCATTTTGGAGCCGCTTGAAGAGACAGAAGAGGCAGAGGCCCCTGGCTACGAACTGAGGGTGAGGCCAGGGGGTCCAGGAGGGACAGGGACGTGAAGTCCTGGAGCTGGTCCCGGAGCCGCAGCTGGAGAGCAGCTGAAGAAGAAGGAGGCCAGCCTGGGAAGCCAGGGGAGCGTGTGGGCCACAGGGGAGACCCCAGCCTTGGAATTAGTGCCTTTGCTGTGTCCTCTTCGGTGTTTGGTTTCTTTGAGTCTTTAGAGCAGAGCCCGGGCGACCCATCTCAGGCGCCAGCCCTTCTCAAGACTCACTAGATTTAAAGGCCTCTACGACATTTGCTCCGCCTTGAAGCAAATAAAAATGTGTACTTGTTTGGGAAAAGAGGCCGCTGGAGGCTCTGTAGCCAGCAAGATTTGAGACAGAAACCCGTCATCCCATAGACCAGTGCTTTTCAAAGTCTTTGAATAAGTCCCTGAACAAACTAACTTCTCTGATTCTCAGTTTTCTCTTCTGTAACATGGGGCAACAATGGTCATTAGAACTTACAAGGCAATTACTACTGTAAGAAAAAAAAGTAACATTGCAAATGAGAGAATCTTAAAATAGATTATCCTGGGTGTGTCCTAGAGTCAAAGGATCCTTAAAAGTTAAGAAAGAGGCTGAGGAGAGTCTGAGGGAAAGGAGTCTGCAGAAGCAGCTCTGGGAGATGCAACAAAGTTGGCTTTGCATATGGAGGCAGGGGCCTCTGGCCAGGGAATGTGGGCAGCCCCTAGAAGCTAGAAAAGGCCAGGAAGCAAATTCTCTCCCTGGAGTCTCCAGAAAGGCATGTAGCCCTGTAGACACCTTGATTTTAGCTCACTGAGATCCTATCAGGTTTTTATCCTGCAGGAGAATCCTCCAGTAGGTTTATGTTGCTTATGCCACTAATTTTGTGGGAATTAGTTGTAGTGGCAGTAGACTGATAGAGCCATTGAATGTTGGGGTGGAGCTCAGAAGTCTGTTTAACAAGCCAGAGGATTAACATGCATGGGGTTCTGCTGCACCTCAAGCTGAAAAGTCACTGGCATAGATGTATGTAGCTTAGGCAAGCTTTTTTGCTTTCTCTGAGCCTCAATTTTATTATTTGTAAAATGGAAATAGAATCACCTGTTTGTAGTTATAATGGATGAGAGATGATTCGTATAAACTACCTACTACATGCGAGGTAAAAAGTGCAGAGTAGATAGTAATATTTTATTATTAATATATTGTTGATATTTTGGGGGTAGTTTCCTAAAAGAAATAGTTCAAGAGTCCACGATGATGAATGAATTATTTTGTGATCTTTTCTGACCATAACACAAAATAAAAAGGCTGTGCATGGAAGGATAACTTTATCCTTTATAAAGCAGAAACACTTAAAAAAAAGACAATGGCAAACTAGAAAATAGATAACTACAACCTTATGTAGAAAGTGCCATTTCCTTCATATACAAAGAGCTCTTACAAATCAATAAAAACATACAAACAACCAAATGGAAAAGTAACAAAGAACCCAAATAGGCAGTTGATAGAAAAAGGGACACAGATTACCAATAAATGCGAAAAAGGTGCCGAACCTCCTCACATTTAAAGAAATGCAAACCAAAAAAAGTCGTGAGTCCATGTTTCTGTGTCAGAGTAGCTTCTTTTTGGGAATTTATTCTGAAAACCACCTCCCACAAGCGTATGAAGATTTATGTGCAATGAAAAGCAGCAGCATGATTTTATAGCAAAGCCCCTTTGAAATAACACAAAAGTCCATCATACAAGACCAGCAATAAAAAGAATGAAAGGATAGCAACGTGTAATCTCAAGAAGAATAAGGAGTTTGTTCCCATTTCATTGACAGCAGAAAAGAATGAATGAATGCACACCCAGTGCATGTGTAGGAAATGCACAATCACTCTTAAAGCTGAGCACATAGTGTCGCATTATTAAAATTCAAAGTAGTCAATGATTTATCAACTTGGTAAAGAAAAGAAAAACAAACCAAGTGATGAAATCATGTTGAATTAGCACACACTAAAGTCCAGTATTAAATCATTCCTGTAAAGTTAAGTACATGAATCATCTTATTCTTGTATCAGTCATGGCCCAAGTTTAAATTCTTGTTGCTCTTATTGGCCACACTGTAGCATCTCCTAAATGATTTCTCACTGAGTCATGAAGGCTTGGCCCTAGAGGGCACCCATAGTCCCAGCCTTTCCTCATTAGACCTCCCCAGGATGTTGGAGGGAAGGGAATGGGGACTTGGTGGTGGGGACTGTCGGGTCCTCTGTTACCTGCTTAGGGTCCTCTGTTACCTGCTTAGAGCTTAGCAGGTTCCTGGACCATCAAAGATGCTCAGGAAATATTTATTCAGTGAGTGCATGAATAAACGAACAAAACGAATAACCAGTGGTACCTCTAAATAAGATGATTGAAGGCTGGCAGGGAGGCCTTGGTGTCACATACACCTCTACTATGCAGACTTTTGGGTTATTGCATTTATTTTTTATCGCAAAGTAAAACAAAGGAGTAAGAAAAGTGCCCAGGAGGAGGAAAATTGCCGGCTTCCTCCCCAGACCTACACAGGAACCATCCCGGGGGCCTGTGGGTGGGCGGCGGGTCGCCAGCGCAGCCCAGGAGGCCAGGGACGGGGAAAACCATGGAATCCACCTCGCAGAGCTCCAGCACGAAAAGGGGAACTTATTGCAACATGAAGACATTAATTAGAGACAACTGAAGACGGAAATTGGTTTTCAAGTCAGTTTCCAGGCTCCTTGTGAGTTATGTTAAAGTACTTTATCGAAAACCTTGGAAAAATATATGCCAGGGGTCAAAAAACCAGACATTCAAAAAAGTCCCAGTTGTGGGTAAGGACAGGATGAAATATGGATCCTGCTCTGAGAAGACTCATCCAGGGCCTGAGCCAGGCAGGGGGTGCCGAGGGCCAGGGAGCGCTGTCAGGCTGGGAGACAGAGAGAGGTGGGCAAGGAAGCCAGCAGCAGGGTCGGTGGGCCCAGTGGACACTAGGTGGGCCCCACACATCTTTGCCTCAGCTTCCACATCCAAGGACACTGCTTTGGGGATTGAAGGTCGTGTGGGAGGAGGACCATGTGAGGTTCTACGCCCACCGCAATCAGGAGACCGATGGCCACGCCTAGCCTGGCTGGCTTCACCCAGGTGGCCTACATCCCAGAAATGTAAGGCCTTGAGCAAGGCCCTGTGGTATGGAGGGCTCATGGGTTCAACCCCAACTCTGCCACTGACTGGCAGTGTGGCCTGCGATGGCTACTGAACCTCTCTGGGCATCCCTGGGTTTCTTCATCGAAAGCAGGGAGACCAGCAGCACCATCAGCAGTGGGCAGGAGGTTTGTGTTCCTTGTCCTCCAAAGTTTGTATGTTGAAACTCCAAGTCCCAAGGTTTGGCAGAGGGGGCCTTTGGGAGGTGATGAGCGTCCTTATAAAGGAGACTTTATAAGGTCATCCAATCCAATTCTCCTCCTCCTGGGCGCTTTTCTTATTTCTTTGTTTTACTTCGAGATAAAAATAAATGCAGTAACCCAAAAGTCTGCATAGTAGAGGTGTGCGGGACACCAAGGCCTCCCTCCCAGCCCTCAATCATCTTATTTAGAGGTACTTTATAAGCTCCTAGCCGCTTCTACTGTGGGACCCAGGGAGAAAACAGCTGGCCCTCGGCAGACACTGGGTCAGCCAGCACTTTCGTCTTGGACTTCCAGCCTCCAGAAGTGGGAGCAAGAAAGGCTTGTTGCTGAAGCCTGAGGCTGCACCACCCTGCTAGAGCAGCCCAGATAGACAGAAACAGCCGCTCCTGAGCACGAGGATGGTGTGCTCGCGCCGCCCAGGGCACCGGGAAAGAGCCGTTCTCAGCAAATGCCAGTTGTTGCCAGCACTAGTGGTGTTGGGGGTTCCTGGAGGGGACCCCAGCCAGGGCTCATGTTCCTCTCAGGTGGGCATGAAATGGTAAGGAAACAGGCTCACAGAACAATGTTTTTGCTTAGGGTCTTCATGGCCAAGAATTTACTGAGGTTCCTGGAAGAGGAAACCAGTCACAGAAATGAGGAGCCTAATGGCTACACTACTTGGATGTTCACATGACTCTGGGGTGTTTGCCACAAATCAGGGGTGGACTAGAAAGATGCACAGAGATGGGGAAAGGGACCCCGATTCCATGGAAACTGGTCAAAAGCATTTGCTCCAGGGCGGGAGGCAGTTGTGTTCTTTCTTACACCTTTATGAAGACTCTGGAAGCGGCACTGCCCATGGACCTCACCAAGGCCCAAGCCCCAGGGCAGCAGTGAGTGTTCCCAGCGGATGATGCATAGGAAGCCCGAGGCAGAACGTTTGTGTATAAATAACACACACTGTTTAGATGAAAGGAAGAGCTTGGAGCTCTTTGAGATGCCCAGGAACAGCCCTGCGAGTTGTCACACACAGTCCCCTGGCAAGACCGATCCCACAGGCTGTTCGCCCACAATGGCTAATGAAACCCTGAGAGGCACCGAGAAGGCCTGGGAGGGAGAAGGCAGCATCCAGCTGGAAACCAGCAAGTCCACCCACGGAGTAGCCCTTTCTGCTCTGTGCCTCGACCTTTTATCTAGGCCAGATGCAAGTGGGCCATTTCATAGTCTATGCCCGTGGAGCTCATTTTCCTCACAAGCAGGACAGAAGGGACCCTTGAAAGGATACCAGGTGGGTTGGATGGCACCATGGAGGCCCAGCAGGAGCCAGAGTCACCCAGGGTCCATCTCTGGAGCCTCTGCTGGGCTCAGGAAGAGGGAGGGCCCAGCAGTCTGGGTGCAGCCTGACCAGGGAAGGCTCCCGACTGGAGCACATGCCACCACCCTGCGATCTAGCTTGATTCTCCTGCCAGCAGGTGTGGGGACACAGAAATACTCACAGTTCTCTGCCATTCCCCGACATTTTAAAGCCACCAAACGGAGCCTGTGCATAGAAGGCATTGTAGCAGTTGATCCTAGAAAAGAAAGGAAAGATCCTCAGGATTATCTGGAGAAGCCCCGGCTGTCAGGCCTCAGTGCCCAGCATTGCCTAGTGATGGTGCGTTGTCTTAAGTTTTTATAATGAAAGCCCAGTGTGCTCTCAAGTTCTGCCTTCTAGTTCGTTCCACCAGGAACTCAAGCTGGAATATACTCATGTACAGGTGACCCTTGAAAAACAAGGAGGTAAGGGATACTGATCTTCCTTGAAGTTGAAAATTCTCAAATAGGGCCTCCCCGTGGCGCAGCGGGTTGAACACAGTGCTGTGAAGCTGTCCGCAGCCTCTGCCGTGTTGGTTCGACTCCTGGCCGGCCAGGGAGATTCTCACATGGCACGGCAGACCTCTCCTGTCTCGTTCGCTGCTCCCCTCAGCAGTGTATTTCTGTCCTTCTGCCTGTTCTGCTCCCCACTCTGTCTCTGGTGAATCCTCTCACCCTCCCGCACCTCTGGCCTGTACCCCAGTGCTTGTATAAATAAATAAATCTTTAAAAAAAAAAAAGAAAATCCTCAAATAATTCCTGACTCCCCCCAAGCTTGATTCTAATACCCTGCTATTGACTGGAAGCCTTATTAATAACATGAATAGCCGATGAACACATATTTTAAGTTTATGTATGTGTGTGTGTGCGCGTATGATCTGTTATATGTATATAAAATCGACCATCTTCTTAAAAAGAAAGGCAGATGGAGAAAAGAAAAATGTCTTGAAGAAAATACTAAGTGCGAGAAAATGCATTCACAGCACTGGCCTGTGTTGCTTGACACTAAGTTTACATCATTTTTACAGAAAAGCTGCCCATAGGTGGATCCCTGCAGTTCAACTGCTGTTTTGAGGGTTAGCTGGTATATAAAGAGTTTCCTTTAGATAGGAGGGAATGACAAGGGGAGAAAAAAAGTAGAGAAAATTAATGCATTGGGGAATAAGAATTTGTTTTGCAATGAGGCAGACCTGTCCTGAAAGCTCTGTTACTCTGGGCTTGTTCTTTAACTGCTCTGAGGCCCGATTCATCTTTATCACATCCTTTGAGCTATAAAAGGAGGATAATGTAACCTGCAGAGTTGCTGATGAAGCGGGCATTTATCCACACTTTTCACAAGAACATGCACTGTTTTTAGAAGCAGACTTGAGGTCCTCCCTGGTGGTGCAAGGGGTTAAGCACAGCACTGTGAAACTATCTGTGGTCTCTGCAGCATGAGTTCGATTCCCAGCCAGGGAGCTACCCACATGGTGCAGCAGACCTCTCCTGTCTCCCTGCTGCTCCCCTCAGCAGTGTATTTCAGTCAGTCTGCCTGTTCTGTTCCCCACTCTGTCTCTGGCGAATCCGCTCACCCTTTGCACCTCTGGCCTGTACCCCGGTTCTTGTATGCATAAATAAATAAAAAATAAATCTTTTTTTAAAAAAGAAACAATTGAAAACAGCTAGAGGGGATGAAGTTCAAGGGGGTAATCTAGGCTGGTAGTTAAGAACCTGGGCATCAGCTGGACAGTTGGCTTGAACTTTGTCTTCCCACACATTTGCTGTGTGACCCTGGGCAAGACACTCAGTTTCTCTGGGTGTCGATTTCCTCCTCTGTGAATTGGAGACAATAACAGTACCTACCCTGGGAGGTGGGCACATGGATTGGGCTAAGCACTTTGCCAGTGCCTGGCACAGAACATACAACTAGTAGCTCCCTGTTAATCAAACAGGGACGAAGCGAGCTCAGGAGAGCCGAAACACACTCGCCACTCACCAGACAGTTCCAGACTCTAACGCGGAAGCCAGCTTCAGGGCTTTGTCCAGGTTTTTTGTGAACACAGCAGCCGTGAGTCCATATTCAAGGCTATTTGCTCTTTTGATCACTTCTTCAATATTTTTGAATTTCAGTATTGGCTGTACCGGCCCAAAGATCTATGATTAATGGCAAAAAGGGCAGAGTCAGGCTTAAGTCAAACATGCATGAGCTGTTTCCCTTTATTTCATGCTTTTCCATAAACCCACGGCACACACGTGGCGTGAAGCCAGTACCAGAGAAAAAAGACCATCCAAGGACCCTCCAGATGGTGATGGTTAAAACCTGAAGGGAAAGGCTAAAATGAAATAAAAACAAAAAATAACAAAAGTGTATGTTGGGTTTAAGATCGCTCCTGGGTCATCAGGCACCAGAGCTTCTGAGAACCCGAACTTTAGAGTAACACTGCGTGTTAACACCCAGGAGACAACATCTTATGCTCTACTTGGACAGTGATTGCAAAGGGAGTTTATAGACATTGTGCATGACTCCATCTCTTGGTCTGTGTTTTTCACAAGGGGACACACTAAAAAATGTTTCCTCATAACTCCTGGTGTGTGTGTGTGTGTGTGTGTGTGTGTGTAGGATGAGACAATGTACCTTGTAGTCTAGGACACAGCAAAGAAAGGGAAGGGGACATTAATGGCTGACCATTTAGGGGTAACTCTGAAGGGACCCTGTGATCCAGCCAGTATGTGGCACCATCATGACCCTGGGGGGCAGTGCCAGCCTGCACAAACACATTTCCAGGATCCCCAGGAACTTTGGTCACAGGGAAGTTTAAAGAGCTGAAACTCATGCCATCAGCAAGTTAGTTTGTAAAATAAAAATCTCAGGGAGACTGCAGTGCAGGATTAATCCCGGCCAGCCGCGGAGATACCCTGGCAGGGCAGACCTCTCCTGTCTCTCCCGCTGCTCCCCTCAGCAGTGTATTTCGGTCCTTCTGCCTGTTCTGTTCCCTGCTCTGTCTCTGGTGAATCCTCTCACCATCCTGCACATCTGGCCTGTACCCCAGTTCTTGTATAAATAAAATAAATCTTAAAAAAAAAAAATCTCAGGGAGAAAGTCTATAAAATACCCACACCAGGAAGCCCTTGGCAGTGATTCACTTTTTTGTGTGTCCCAAAAGGCCACATCCTACCACCCTGCCACCGGGGCCTAGGTGCAAAGTGTTTCCATTTAGCAACAATGGGGTTGACAGACAAAGTGAGATTTGCACTCTTATGCGGGGAGAGGGGTTCCTTAATTCCCACCGTTGTTAAGGGTGCCCATGATGAACTTCAAAGAGAATTCTAGCTGGGATGATGTTTGAATGAAGACTTGTCCTTTAATTTTGACCTGGGGGCACTGGAGGTGGCTCTGGGCTCTGAATCCAGAGCTGGATTCTTGGTACAACCCATCCTCCATCCCAGGCCAAATTAAGGACTGTTAGAGGAATGCACGAGCGATTGCTGCTTTCCAGAGACAACGGACAAGGAGTGAAAGAGGGTGTTCTTCAATCCTTGGGGTTTGGCAAGACATTTTCCCCAAGGACCCCAAAGGAGAGGGAAAGTCTCCGCATAAAGATTTCTGGGGCCAAGAGCAGTCTCCTGTTTGGACTGCACAGCCCTCCCCAGCTGGCCCCCCACCCTGAGGCTCCATGGGCCAGAGCTCTGCTGCAGCTCATACCTCCTCTTTGGCAATCCTCATGGTGTCGGTCACTTCTGAGAAGACAGTAGGCTTGATGAAGAGGCCTCTGTCTTCCATGGCGGAGCCCCCACACTCCAGCTTGGCTCCCTCCTTCTTCCCGCTCTCGATCAGATCGAGAATTTTGTCGAACTGCTTTTGATCAATCTGAAAACACAGTGGGGAGTCCAGTTGGCTTCCTTCTGGGCCGCGGCTCCCATCGTGAGTGTCCAAAGGCTTTCAGCAGGATCGGCGGCCTTAGCCCTCAATGTTCTTGCCAAGTTATAATTCACGGAACAAATGCGCCTTGTGTGCCAATGTTTCTCTGATGTACAAACCCTGCCTCTTTGGAGCTGACAAGAGATGGGGAGAGATGGGTTCTCTCATCCTGCCCAGGCTGGGGTTTATTCCTACACCTGACTCCACCCCCTCCATGCTGTTAAATCCTCAGGTGAAACAAGACCTGAAGTGGTCACTGTCTTTGTTCCCCCGATTCTGTGTCCCATGGGTATCAGATTTGGCAACTAAGATTTCAGGACAGCCTGTTAAATGGAAGTAAAAAAGGCTTTTTTTTTTTCTTTTAAGCATAACATGTCCTAAGCAAGAACATGGTGAAGGATCCCTGGCTCTACTGTTCTTGGGGCTGTTGTCTCGGTGCTCAGTACTCCTCCTGGTCAAGCTAAATGCACAGTCTGGCAGGGGTCCTCTCACCAGGGCAAAGTCCTGGTTTGAGGAACATACTGGAAACCAGTATCTGCTGAAAACAGCTGGCAGATATTATGTCCAAATTAGCAAGATCAGCTAGAATGCCTTACTTGTAAAGATTAGCAGAAAGTTAGATAAGAACAGGGGCTAGAGATAGTCAGCAGGAACCATGGAGCCCCCCCAGGCATCAGCCCCTGGTCATCCCACCCTAGCGTGCACAAGGAGATGACACATCCTGGATAATGCTTCCCTGATAACGCACCCCCACACATGTACATTGCCCATGTGTGCACTTTCTCTGAACTTGGTTCTAAATAAGTTAGACTGCCCATGGATCCGGGCTGCTCCTTCCTGGTGTACCCCTCTAGGCCTCTGTCTACTTGGAGAGAGTAATCTCCCTCATTCTGTGCCACTTCCAACACCGTCACCCCTGAAAGCAACAATGTAGGATATCCTTATGCCCAAAATGTATTCACTGCTTATCTGAACTTGAGCTTGAACTGGGTGTCACACGTTTTATCTGCTCACAGGGATGACAGTTTTGGGTAACACAATGCCTTTTGGGGAATAATAAAGGGGGATATCAGAATACATGTTATATTGGCTTACATGTCCATAAAGAAACTGAAGGGGTACACAGAAGCTGAGATCACGAGATACCCCTGGCAGGGAGGGTAAGAAGCAGGCCCGTGATAGGGAGGATGCCATCACCATTGACCTTCACACCTGTGCACCTTTCACCTGTGGGTATGCTCCCCTATTAAAGTACTTCAGACACCCCGCTGGACCCAAGGTTCTCTCAACTTCTTTCTGGCTAAACCAAGTCTTGGCTTAAAAGTTTCAGGTGTTGCTCTCCTCCTCTTTGGAGGCCCAGGGGGCTTTCGGGCTTCATCAAACCACAGGTCCTGAGTGGCCGTGGATGACATCAGATCTGGCTGAACGCTGTCTGTCCTGCAGGCAGAGCTGGGTCCCTGTGGAAGCCCAGCACATCCTGACTCAACTCTCCCTGGCGCGCCTGTGCGAACACATTGTTTAAATCTAAAAACCCTCCATGAAGTGTCAGCCAATGCCTTATAGAGCAGGAAGAAGAAGCTGCCGGAAGTGAGGATGAGGGATTCGGCAGGGCACACACTGGGGGTGGGATGTGGGGGGATGGTTCCCGGAGGAGCGGCCGGAGGCTGCTCTCGACTCTGTCGGGGAGGACACGGATCAGTCCCCACCAGATGGCCTGCGTGATGTTTATGCTCCTTGTCACTCAGTTGCCAAATAAACCTGAATGATCTGGGAACATTCCGGTGAGTGGCTGGCCTGCAGTGGACACCAATCTAGGTCAGCGAGCTGTTTTATAGGCATGAGACAGACAGGACTATTTAGACAGCTGTAAGTCCTCTCCCAGTAAAATCTTATGACTATAGATGAAAAAGCACTGGGGGAGAAAAAAAAATCCAACAGCGTCCTAAAATAATACGCTGAGGTTAGACAGCTTAAGTGAGCTCTCGAAAGGACTTTCAGCAGCAGCAGCACTGATGAAATCAACACCCGTTCTGCTTGGATCTCTTCTCTTGGAAGAGATTTGTATATCTGACTTCAAAACACCAAGCCCGAAGCCTTGGCAAGAGGTTCATGAATAATGATGGGGTGAAAGAGTTTCCTTAGTTGGAGATCGGCTTGCATATTTCCCATGGATCCTGGATTAGCTTTACAATCACGGTGGATTTGATAATGACTTGTGGCCCTATTTGCATTCAGATCTGAACTCCAACCAAGGCTAATAGATAATCTTTGTGAAATTGGCCTCTAGGTTTAGAGCTGAGGCCTGGCAGGAAGGGGAGTGTTGGCCACAGGCAGAGATGCCGCTCTCCGCCAGGTCATGTGGCACTGGAGCCGCAGAGCACGTGGGCTGGGGCACAGCAAGGGTGGCCCTGTGGCCAGAAACACACCTCTTCCATGTGGTCCTTCCTCCCAGCCAGAGCATCCCCACTGGATGAACCAGCCCCATCCCATCGACTTAGCCTGAGCTCATGCACAGACATCGCTGCCCCCGGATCGGGGAGGCTGTCAGTCAATGCTCCCCCTTCAAAAAGAATAAAATTACCCTTTTATGAATACTTATCAGGTGCAATGAAATTCTCATAGTATTTATCCATTGCTCCCATTTTCAGAGGAGCACACTGGGCTTTGAAAGGAACTTGTAGTTTTCAGAAAGTCACTAAGCCAAGTCTGCCCTCAGCCCTATAGCCTCCTGTGTGAATGGCAGTGGCGACGCAGGGGTGATCAGCAAGCTCTTGGGACAGAGACACAGGGGTGAGTCCTGATGTGTGACTCAAAATTTCAAGGCAGGGACAGGACTTCGGCTCCAAGCGAAGTGGGTTGCTATCAAACTCCATTTCAATAATGCATGGGACAGAGGCTGCCTTCTTTTAAATATTTATCCATCTGCTTCACTGCATGATTAGCAAGAAAGTGATACAGGATGTGTTCTTTAAAGAGGTTATGAAACCTTGTGGTTGTGAGCGTTTTCATCCTGTTGTTGGTTTCTCCAACCAGGCCTCCAGAGACACGTTCTTACTGTCCGGAGATGCATCCCCACCCCTCAGCCCCTCTCCACTGGGATCCTTTAGTTTCTGACAGTCACCTTTTCCTATAACGCATGGGGGCTCCAGGGCCTCCATGCCAAGACCACTAGCTCCAGGCAATGCCCCTCACCCCACAACCTGGCTGCCTTTCTACCAGGGTCTCCAGCCTTTACTGCAGGGGAGACCATCCAAGTAAGAGAGGCTCTACCTGAGGCTCTCTCTTGGGGACGGGAAGGCTCCAAGAAGGGGTGGCACTCTGAGGGAGCTGGGGGTGCAGACACATGGCCTCATGAACTGGAAATGGCTTGATTCCAATGAGGCCCTGAACTGGCATTCCAGCCCCATTTCCAAAGACCTGCTGGGATTGTGCTGTCATCGGCAGCTCAACAGAGCCCTCAGGAGGCAGGGCACATCAGCCCCTGCTCGCTTTGAGAGCACCCTTGGAATCTCACAGCACGGAGATGGGCAGCACTGGTCCCCACACAGCAGCAGGTTACCTGGGGTCCCTGCTCGGTCCTGACGTCAAAGGGGTCGCCCACGGACCGCTTCTTGGCGTACTCCACGCTGCGCCTGACGAACTCGGCGTAGACCTGCTCTTCCACGAACACCCTGGAGGCGGCCGTGCAGCACTGGCCCTGGTTGAAGAACACTCCCTGATGGGCGCTCTCCACTGCCAAGTCCACTGCGGGGGGGCAGGGGCCAGAGGAAGCGATTAAGTCGTTAGGGCAGGACTGGCGACAGCTGCGACTCTAATTGCCCACAAGCAAACAGGCCCCCGAAAGGCTGCATGTCAGAAATTAATTTTGTTCTCAGCATTTCCCAAGCAGGGAGCATGGGAACAAGGACCCTCAGGCCCACTGGGTCTGCAGCTCACTGGGACTTCTCAGTAGCTTTACTAAAAGCACAGAGTCATGGCGTTCCCCATTCTACTTGCGCCTGGGACCCTCCCCTCCCCTGCACTGGAGGACAGATTTCTCTAGAATAACCTTTGTGAAGCTTTGATGCAGGCCAACTGGTGAGAACTTTTAAAGGAGCCCAAATTTTCCATCTTGAGCAAAAGAAGGGTCTTAGTAAGACACATGACACCATGTATGACTGAAAAGGGCTTAAAAAAAAAAACAAAAACAAAAACAACAACAACAAAAAAACAAGCCATGCACCCAGCCTGACGAAGACTGGATCTGAACTGCACTGAGTTACTGAAAACCAGTTACTGAAACTGAGCACAGAAGTGGGCTCAGCAGGTAAGACTTTTGGGGACCTGCTTAATGGAGAACAAGTGGCTGTCATTTGCATTCACAGGGGCCTCCAGAACTCCACTGCTGGCTGTTTCTGTGTCCTCCCTTCCCCAAACACACTCCACACTTGCTGAAGAAACATGGATGGTCTTTGCATTGAGCAAAAGCCAGGCCCTCTGGTTGCGGGCAGGTGATGTGCTGCATCAACTCTAAGGAACCTGCCCTTGGCTTTGAGACCTGGGCTGCTGCTCAGCAGGGTCTTTGTGCGAGCGGCCGAGGCAGAGGACATCACTGGGTCCCTGCCTCTCCCTGCACCCCCACCCTCTCTGTGCCAACTTCAGACTGCCTGTCCTCCAAAAGAATCAATTCATTTCCTGCATCCTGATGGGAGTGGGGGTGGGGAACGCAGAGGGGAGAGAGCGGCACGCTACTGTTGAAATCATGCCTGGGTGGCACTTACGACAGGGTTTAATTTTGTGAGCAGGCACTGCCCAGATGAGGAGTAGGGAGATGACGCTTCAGCGTGTTTATCTGCCGTGTCAAAACACCCTTCAAACCCAGGAATCCTGTGTTTTAGCTGGAGTTTTCCCCAATGAGAGCAAAAGTGGCTGAGATGAAGTCCCTGATGGGGCATCCAGAAACGGGGGGACTGGGCAAACCAGGAGCCTGTCTTTTTGGGACGGGAGTTTGGATTTAAATGTGGGTCACAGTGGTGCCACACCCAGAACTGGCCCATGTGACTCCAGAAATCATCAGCAACACTAATGCGCGTCCACAGGGAGTACCAATCCAGGCAAAAATGGAGCAGTCTATCTTCATGCATCACTTCTTTCTCCTTCTTCTCCCCCACCCGCTGAAAGCCAGCATCGGAGACAACTGGTATCAGGCAATTACACCTTAGTAGGAAATTGTGCCAGAATCATTTTTCTTAGGGATATTTGCAATTCCAGACATACCTGAGTGGGGAATGGAAGGCTTTGTTCTTCATGAAAGGAATTTCCAGTACAGTGGACAGGTGGGGGAGGCTATTCATTAAGGAGGGTTAGGATACTTGGGAAGACACACCTGTGACAGCTAACCCTGTCAGCTGATGTGTCCTTTCTCCTTCTTCTGGATATGACAGCCAAGAATAGCATATATCTTTATGTTGTGTCAGAAGGCTCTAGCAGGGCTAGCTGGACAGGGCTGTCTTCCCAGAGAAAGGAAGAAGGTCAGCTGCCCACTGACCTCTGGTTTGAATGGCCCAGGACAAAGAAGGATGCCATCTCCCGTCTTTGTTTTGCAGGAAAGCAAGATAGGAATTTCTGAGGCAGAGGACAAAGTGACTGACACCTGCAGGGGACTGTGCACAGGGACCCCAGTTTCACAGGCGAGGGGCAAGCAAACTAAACCTTGAAGGGCAGAAGCAGGCAGCTCCGCTGGCTACCACAACATGCTTCTCCCACCCAGCTGCCTAGCACTTGTAAAGCTTATGTTTTGTTCTCCATTTATCCATCTAAGGAAGATGACCCAGGGGGGAAATCATTCCCAGAGCGAGTGTTATATGTGTATCTCGGAACTGGTTCTGAATTGGGGCAACAAAGCAGGAGAGACTTATGGATCCCCTAAAGCCCCAGCCATGACCAGAAGAGGGGGAACTCACAGTCGGCATCAGCACACACAATGCAGGGGTTTTTCCCCCCAAGCTCCAGGGTCACCCTCTTCAGGTTGCTCCGGGAGGCAGCTTCCTTAACCAGCTTCCCAACCTTCAGGATAAAAAAGAGACCAGGTGAAACTGTGGACCTGCCCAGATGTGGCCCAACCATTGGAGACACGCCTTGGAGGTCGTGAGTAGGAGGTGGCCAGGGTCCTCCTCCACCTCTCTGCCCAGGTGCTCTGCATCTTGATGCTGTCACTTCTCTGTTCTGGTACCAACATGTCTTTGCAGATCAGACCTTGAGGTCATGGGCATTCTTAGTCCAAGCTGTTCCCCTTATGAAGATGGAGTAGCAATTTTGGAAGCCCCAGTGATTTGTGTATGGCCATGGAAGTGGGGAGAAGCACCCCCTCTGCAAAGATGGCCTGCCAATTGGGCAACTCCTAGGGCCACAGGGGCCACTCTCTTGTCCATCATGTTAGTTAAATTCAAGGGGAGCCCAGTGGTCATCTAGATAGGGTTCAGGGGCATCTCTGCAGAGGTGGGGTCAAAGGCAGGGGACAGGATGGTTCTGCTGTGGGATGAGATGACTGGGAACAGCTGTAGGGCAGCAGTCACATTTAGCACAACTCTGTCCCTTCACCTTCCATCTCCCATCCAGCCAGGTCTGGAGCGGCTGCTGATGTTCCTTCTCAGCAATTTTCACTGGGGTTTGGTGAGGCCCCAATTTGATTTTGAAGCAGTGGAAATACTCTCTCATGAAAAATAATTCCACATATGGATACAAGTAAACTAAAAGGGGAGAGTTTTCATCTCCCTTCACCCTGTGCCCCAGGACCTGGCCCAGAGGTAGCAATAGAAAGAATTTTAGGGCCCCAAAACAGATGAGTAGCTCAGGAAGATGTGGTATATATACACAAGGGAATACTACTCAGCTATGAAAAAGACAAGATCTAGCCATTTGTAGTAACATGGGTGAAACTGGAGGATTATGTTAAAAGAAGTCATTCAGAAGGAGAAAGACAAACACCAGATGGTGTCACTTAATATGTGGGACATAAAGAAACAAAACAAAGGGTCAAATAGAACCAGACCAATAACAAGCCCTAGAAATCTGACTATAGAACTGAGGTGACGAGAGGAGGAGAGCAAAGGAAGAGAAAAAAGTGGGGAGGGAGCACACTGTCTACGGTGGAGGGTGTTTTGGTGATGAGTGTGTGGTGGCAACCACACCTGAAGGGTGTGATCCCATATGCCTCTAACCATAAACAACATTGTAAACCAATGTAACCTCAATCAATTTATCAATTACAAACTTTACAAAAAAAGAATTCTTGGGAAACCCTCCAGATTATTTCTATTTCCCAACACAAACACTTTTACTAATGAGATCCTGTTGCAGAAAAACTTTCTTAGCATCTCCCTGTTTGTGCTTCAAGCACAGATCAGTGGCAGCTATCCTCACTGAAATGGCCATAAAACATGGGACTATATGTAATGGATATGATATACCGGAAAGTATGTCCTTGAGTGCTCATGAGAACATTTCTCTAAGTATCAAAGTGGACTTTCTGAATCAAAGGTTTTCTGGTTTCCAGTGTGTGATGAGCACCAGCACATTAGATCCACCTTAGGAAGTGTGTATGTGAGAGCCCGCATCCTATAAACTCGATTTCACCAGGTTCTCATTCTTCCGTTTTGACAAAGGAAATACAGTTTGATTTTTGTTTCCCTGATGATCAGTATGACAGGTGACGTGATTGGGCATTCACAGTGTATCTTTTCTTTGAGTTGCCATTTTCCCCACCATTCAGTCTTTTTATTTTTTCATTGATATTGAGGAGCCCTTTACATATTAAGGATCGCAACATTTGGAGAGCTGCATAAATCATGATTGTTATTCTTTTAGCTTGTTGCTTATCTCTTAACCTTGATTATGATGTTTGTCATAAGGATGTTTTACATTTTTATTTTATCTTATCAATCCATCTTTTCTTCAAAGATTTCTGAGTTCTAGTCAATACTTATTTAGTTTGGAAACTGGACCAGTTTAAAAAAAAACTGGACTTTTTTTAAAAAATGCTGATTATGAAAACATGGTCAAATGTAGAAGGAAAATAAATCAGTTTATCCTCTCAAAGGAAAAGTTCCCTATTCCCTTTTGCCAGCAGCCAGAGAAAAAGGTTACCTCCGTGGACCCGGTAAAGGCTATCTTGTTGATCTGAGGGTGAGATGAAATCGCTGCTCCCACTGTGGGCCCAAACCCCGGCACGATGTTCACCACACCTGGTGGGAATCCGACCTAGGAGGCAACAGAGATGGCCTTCAGAGGAGGGGAGTGGGTCGTGTCCACCACAGAGCCAGACAGCAGTGAGAGAGTCATGGCTGCGTGGCACCCCAGTGAGCAGCTTCCCCACGGGAAGTCCACTGGTGTCACACCTCCACCACAGGACCCAGACCAGGCAGCCAGGGTGTGGACTGAGCCAGGGCATCCTGCCCTTCAGGAAGCCCTCCCACCCAAAAGAACTTTGGGCCAAAATGGCGGTGTACCTTCTGAGCAGAGCACAGTTCCATGTGTGTTTGTTTGTGTGTGTGTGTGTGTGTGTGTGTGTGTGCTGGGGTAGAAGGGACATCTTGGTCACCAAGGCTTAGAGGCTCAGAGGCACCTGCAGAATATTCTTCCCAAGTTTCTGTTTTCATATTTAAATCTGTCCCATTCTTGTTCCAGGTGGCACTGAGCCATCACCCACTCAGAGTCCTTGCCGTGGAACCTGGGTCCACATCCAGAGCCAGCACCTCCAGAAGGCTGGGAGTGGCATGGCCATCACAGGCACCCCTCCTTGGGGTTTGCAGATGTGAGGCTGTTTTACTAACCCAGAACACCCTGAATGAACAAGGGAGGATGTCTATTCCCACATGCCCAGTCTACAACTTATTATTTTAGAAAGGCAAGATTTTAGGACCCGGAGCTTGAGCCTTTAGTTTTTCTACACCTTGTTTTTCAACAGTTGTGAATTTAGAACCTATTCTGTAAGTCTCCTTAATGTGACTTAGTCATGTCAGTATAACAGTCAAAAGAAAGTGGGGAGCTGGTCAGTTACTGGCTGCCCCAATCTTCAATTTAAGCACTAAACCTGGCTCATCCTGATTGCATTAGTCTGCTGATAAGTGAATGGACCTTTCTTTTCTTTTGCAACATACAAGCTGGGGGGCCTCCCTGGTGGTGCAAGGAGTTAAGAGCAACCTATGAATCTGTCTACGGCCTCTGCAGCACGAGTTTGATCCCCAGCCAGGGAGAAACCCACATGGTGCAGCAAACCTCTCCTGTCTCTCCTGCTGCTCCCCTCAGCAGTGTATTTCACTTAGTCTGCCTGTTCTGCTCCCCGCTCTGTCTCTGGTGAATCCTCTCACCCCCCACACCTCTGGCCTGTACCCCAGTTCTTGTATGCATAAATAAATAAATCTTAAAAAAAAATACAAGCTGGGGACAGAATGACTAAGACATGTTGCCAGGTATGTCTGGAAGGAGCCATCCCCTTGCACTGATGTTTCCCTGAGCAGTAGCTGTCACCTGGATCGGAGCATTGGTGAGAAGGCTGTGTGGGAGCTGGTATAGTAGAGGCCACTTTGGCAGGAGTGGGCAAGATTATTCCTCCAAGAGAAACATGGCCCATCCGCAGACAATGGAGGGCCTGAAGAACTTCTCAAGTACTCAATTCTCCCTCATGGAACGCTTTGCAAATTCTCTAGACAAAACACTTGGACCGAAGTCATAGGTTTGAACAGGTATTAAGAGTTAAGTATTCTCGCATGGACTAGTGGAAGGAATGAAGTTTCTTCTAGCTCAGTGACCACAAGCAGGAGAAGGAAATTGCAGCTGCCAAGTGAAACATAGCGTCATCCCTTCCCACTCGGTGGTGAGCAGGCTGACACTGTCACGCACTGCCCAGCCCAACAGGGAGGCTTTATCTCCTGTCGTGACCTGGCTCCTAGGTATGGGAAAGTGCTTGAGAACACAAACATTCTGAACACCTTACCTCTTTGATCAGAGAGCCCAGGTAAAGGGCAGTGAGGGGCGTCTGTTCTGCCGGCTTCACGACCACCGTATTCCCACAGCAGAGAGCAGGGGCCAGTTTCCACGCCAGCATCAGCAGAGGGAAGTTCCACTGCAATAGAGCACAGGGCACTTAGGGATCTGGATCCATCCCACTACTCTGTCCCAGAGGCCCTGCAATACCTCTTGTTTGCATGATCCAGCTTTGGGGTTCAAGAGGTAACATAGGAGTTGTAATGCAATGATCAAATTGCTCTTCTGCTGGGCACTTGCGGAGTGTATTCTGGGAGATGGTAAAAGTCTTTGCCAAACAGGTTAACAATGGCATCAGCATGTTAAAGGGCCTGAAACGTCCTACAGGAAGGAGATTAGCCTCTTCAATCATAAGTTTGAGCCCATAATGGGAGTTAAGTATTCTCATTTGAATGCCCCAGGATGTTTTTCTCTTCCCACAGAACACATACTAAGCCCACACTCAACTGGAGTTTTAGTGAAATTCATCTGGGGACATGCTTTTCTCATCACGTGTCAGCCAGAGAGGCAAGGACACCAGAATCACTGTGCTGATAGGCCCAACAGGAGCGGGCGCAGGCTGAGCACTTGCTCTGTGCCAGGAGCTGTGCTAAGCAATTCCCCAAACTTTAGTTCCTGCATCCCACAAACCCGTGGAGGCATATTTACAGACGCAGAAAGGTGAGGTCACTTGCCCAAGGTCACAAACTAGCAGGCGGAGGCTAGGAGTCAGGGTCAGGCTGTGTCCCCTGCTACACTGTTGCTCCAAGTATCATCTTAAGGAGGCAGATGGAATTGGCCATCTCTGAACAGCAGTCAGCTTGATTCCAGCTGTCCCTCCACTTGCTCCCCACCCCATAAAAGATTTGTTTGGCTCCTGAGTCTCCAAGGATGCCCAAGAGAAGAGGCCATCAGCAAACCCACCCCTGGGGGTTGACCAAAGATAATCACCGTGGGAAGCTGCCTTTGAATTTCTACCCCTGCCCCAGCCTTGTCTGGAATTTCTACCACTAGATAACAAACATAGGATTCCCTGTTCCCACAGACCTGGGTGCTTGGCTAAATAATAACAGGTATTGCTTAGGGCTCCCCCACTTGTGGCGGGGGTCCCTTCTTTCTGACTCCTGCTCCTTAGCACCTAAATGCCATCATCTCTCCCACCCCCTAACACATCTGCGCCTTCCGTTGGGCCCTCCTCCTGGAGCGGCTCCCTTACTCCTGCTGGCGACGTCTGGCAGAGCTCCCTTTCCAAGCCCCGAGTCCGGAGCCTTGTCTGCATGTGGCTTCAGGGGAGAGGGCTCTTGGTGAGCAAATGCACCGCTGCTGCCCCATCCTTGGCTTCTATCAATAGGTCAGATAACATCATACCCCCAAATCACGTGCCAGTCTCCCTGCTGCCCAGTGAATAAAGTTCCTCAGCTGTCCAGGTCCACTGGAAGTGACCACACCTGACATGTATGCTCAGCCTCTTCTCACCCCCCTTCGCTCTGGCTCCCCAGCTGTCCTGTTGCTGCCTCCAGGTAGCCCAGACTCTTGCATGTCTCTGCTAAGACCTGTTCCTACTGCTTAGAAAGCACTTTTCCCTACTGAGCACCTCCTTATCCCTCCAGTTGGAGTCCATGGTCCCGCTGATGCTCTCCTGAGGTTGACCCCTAAAGAGTTAGGGGAGCGATTCTAATCCATCTTGAAAACCTCCCTGGTGGTGCAGGCAGTTGACTGCAGTGCTGTGAAACTGTCCGCAGTCTCTGCAGTGTGGGTTCGATCCCAGCAGGCCACGGAGATACCCACATGGCACGGCAGACCTCTCCTGTCTCACCCGCTGCTCCCCTCAGAGTGTATTTCAGTCAGTCTGCCTGTTCTGTTCCCTGCTCTATCTCTGGTGAATCCTCTCATCCTCCCACATGTCTGGCCTGTACCCTGGTTCTTGTATAAATAAATAAATCTTTAAAAAAACAAAAGGCAAGAAAACCTCCAAATACCATGCCCCATGCCACAGAGAAAATGCTCGATCAACACTAGTACCACCACGTCTAAACACACCAGAAATTGGTTGCAAAGGCCACAGAGAGGCAGGCAGGATCTACGCAGAACTATCTAGAGAAGCTGCTGTACTTACGGGAGTGATGGCCCCACACACCCCTATGGGCTCATGCCTGGTGAAGCACACAACGTTGTCATCTGGAAAAGATGGGACAGGGAGGAACACATGACTGAGGTTGAGCACTTTATGTGCAGACATACCTCATTTAACTGTACTGCACTTTATTGCGCAAAGCAAGTGTACTGTGCTTCCTCAACTGCAGGCTGTGTCTGGCAAGTCTCTCCCGACCTTTTCCCGACAGCACCTGCTCACATCGTATCTCTGGGTCACATCAAACTAAGGTCCATTGTTCTTTTAGAGACAATGCTATCTCGCACTGAATCAACTACAGCAGCACATGAACAGGACTGGCACCGGCACTGGGAAGTCAAAAATTGTGTGATGTGCTTTATTGCTATAATCGCTTCGTTGCGGTGTTCTGGAATGGAACGGGCCTGTCTCTGAGGTGTGCCCGAGTGAAAGTCAACAAACTCAGAAGCCCACAGGGTGTTAGCTCCTAGTCTTGTTTGTTATACAAAGAAGAGATTTTAAATATAATTTAAAAGATCAAATTCCTTAGAAGGATGGGCTCAGGGCCACTTTCTTTTGGGGCATAGGAAGGCTGCCTGGGGGTGTCACCTGGAGGAATGAGAGACCCAGACCATCCTGGAGGAGACTGAGTAGTCTGCCTGTTCTGTTCCCTGCTCTGTCTCTGGTGAATCCTCTCACCCGCCCACACATCTGGCCTGTACCCCAGTTCTTATATAAATAAATAAATCTTTTTTAAAAAAAGGCAAGAAAACCTCCAAATACCAAATTCCATGGGCTGTTGGTCTCCTGTGGGTCTCCTGGCTGGCTTACCTGTGGGGATGGTCCGGCCCTGCACCTTGTCTGCCCACCCTGCAAAGTATCTCAGGGTCCCAATGCAGCCCTCCAGGTCGATGAAAAAGGCATGAAGGAAGGGCTTCCCCGTGTCCATCGTCTCTAGGGTCTGCATGAACAAAACATGGGTGTCAGGTGCAATTTCCCTTTTACCTGTCGGGTTGCTAAGGACAGAGCGGGCAGGGGGACGAGCCAGCACCCTCCAACATTGCTCTCCGGCTTTCCCGCTCATAGGCATCTCTTGAGAAAGCAACACACTACACTGGACAAAACACCTGTGGGACTGCTGGGGCTGCTTTTATTTCTACTTGGGGGCTGGACTGGGGTACCGGCCTGGTCCCCAGGAAGGACCTCAGAGGCAAAGTCGATAAGAAGCCTTTCTGGAAGGGAGACATGTTTGCTTTTTGTGGTCTGCCGTCCAAGCACAGCGGCCTCAGTGATGGGACCTGGCATGTGGGTGGGTCAGAAAGTGACTGATGTCCCCAGGTCATAGTAACAGCCACGGTGACATGGAGAGAGGACTGGCTGCCATTCCCAAACGAGAAAGGGAAGCTGCAGACTCTTCCTTCTTGGCTGGGCGGACCAGCAGGGCCGAGGAAAGAGTGACGGAGCCCAGAAGCCCCCTTGTACAAAGATGCAACGGTCCCCACGGCGCGGGAGCCGGATGTTCAGTGGGAAGGGAGCAGACTCGCCCTGGGTGTTGAGGGAGGTGATCACCCAGGGCCAGTGCGGCTCCTCAATGGCAGAGATTCTTTTCTATTTCCAGCCTGGGTTTAAGAAAACCCCTTTGTCCCGCAGACAAGCAGCCCCAGTTGAGCCCAGCGCCGAACCCGCCCATCCTCCGTCTCTGCAGGAAGTGGCCACCCTGACACATAGCCCAGGGCTGGATTCCTGTTCTGAGCGGTGGAGTGAGAGGCTGACTTACACAGGCAGAGCACCCCTTGGCCCGCACCCTCCCGCGGCTCTGTTCCCACCCGAGGCGCAGACGCCAAGTCTAACAGAGCCTGGCAGCGTGTCCAAGGTCACCCTGGGCGTTGGCAGCGTGACTGGTGCTGAATCTGGAGCACATGCTGCCAGTCCACACCGTGATGGCGCTTCAGGCTGCTAACGCCGGGCACGTGAGTCTGGAAAGATTGCAGGACCCCCACACAGATGCTCAGGGTGGCTCTACCTGACTGTTCCAGGGGTGAACCAGACTTTCTCTAAGCAAGAGGCAGCTACTTCCCTACACGGGCAAGTCCCTTAATCTTTCCCTGCCTTAGTTTACTCATCTCTATAATGATAAGAATTGGCCCTGCTTTATGGGGCCGCCATGAGGGCTACAGTTCACATACAAACGCCTGTCTGACCCGAGTGCTGGTCTGTCAAGATGCTGACAGTAATGATGTTGAAGACTGTGATCATCTTCCTTCTGGGGACCTGACAGGTGCTTGGCAATCCTCGATGGGGGACACAGAGGAGGCAGGGTGATGCTGAAGTTGACGGGACTGTTGTGAGTTGGGATGTATCCTGTTCCCCGCAGATACATTCTTTGCAAAGAATGCATTTTTTTTGCATTCTTTGCAAAAAAAAAAAAAACTCCATTCTTTGCAAATAATACCAAAGGGTTTGCGGGGAGGGTGGTGACTTGAGACACTATGTGCTTATCTGCTGGTGCAGTCAGAAGCTTCTCCTTTGCCTTTTTCTGGGATGGAGTAAGGGACAGAAAGACCCTTACACTGCCCTGAGGTGTAGCAGTGTGGGGAGTGCTGGTCTCCGTCCTGGCTGGGGAACCCTTTCTGGCCTTCAGTGCTGTCATCTCTGAAATGGGATAATGAATACGATAGACCAAGCGCGTACAGCAAGGCTGGGGGGGCATTCAATAAACCCTGGCAGTAATTTTATCATCAACTTAGGCAGGTTTACTTCCTGGAGTGACAATATGAATTTGCCAAGTTGGTCTTCTGGAAGCTGTCCAAGCCAAACCAGGTCACAATAGATTTAGGCAGGAAATTCTTTTTAAATATATATATATATATATATATATATATATATATTCACAAATGAGTACATAGAGCTGAGCTTGAGAAATCCGGCACTTGCTCTGATTGGAACTTTTAAACAATTAGTGTGATACCCAGTACACTGGATTTGTTTCCTTTAATATTTTAAGAGAAAACTACGCTTCTGAAAAATCAGCACATCTTAGTCTTGCAGATACTAAAGAATGAAGAACCAGGGCTGGGACCCTGGGCTCCTAGTGACTAAACTAACTGGTACAGAAGTAGGGATCAAACTGAAAACAGAAGATGGTCCTTCTTTGGGGACTCCCAAAACGAGCTCTTGAAGAGCCACCTCTGGCCTTGGAGGGTCTTAGTAAAGGGGAGAAGGCAGGGGCTGCTGGATCATTGCACATCTGTTTCCAAACACTGAAATAAATTCCCAGTCGGTCAAAACCACCAAGCTGGCAAGAGAAGGTAAAGGGGAAAGGGGCCTTTAGCAGCAGGAAAATGCAGATAAACCAAATCAAGGTGCTGAATACCTTGTGTTTTCCTACGGGTGTTTTCCTACGATGTAGCCTGGCTTTTAAGAACCATATTTGCCAACAACTCTCTCGTCCCTTTCATGATGTGCCAAAGAGCTGCATCTCCTTTGCTATGGACAGGACAGCAAGGTCCCCATAGCCGAGCCCACTTGCCCTGTCTGTTATCAGAGCTCAGTCCTGCCAGGCCAGTGGGGGGTGAAGGCTGTGTGACCTTGCAACCGCTGCTGTTCCCTAAGATGATAGGACATTGAGGACAGGGTGGGGAGGGCTGCCCAGGGCACATCCTCTCTCGCTGCTATGAGTCCACATGGACATTGCAGACCGATGAGCTCATACTGGGTGAAAACAGAAATGTTTTTGAAAAAGCCAGTTTGGCAGCTTGAGAGTCAAGGCCGACTTTCGTTGCAGGAAGAATCCAGAGGCTCCAGGGATAAAAACACTGACCCTAGGAGGGAGCCACCCTCATCAGGACTGGGACAAGCAGGCCAGAATGGATGACTGGGGAGCAGGGAAGGCAGAGCTCAGGTTCCTGAGAAGATGTAGCCTCAGGGATCTGTGCCCAAGGGCAAACCCCTCTTATAACAGGGTGGTCCCCAGGAAAGGGGGAGGTTCCCTGCCCCATCCAAGGGAGGGTGGAGCTGAGCAGGAAGAGGAGAAGCTGCAGAAGAGACTAAGGAAGGAAGCAGGATGGAGCCAGAAGGAGACCTGGAGGAGGCGCATGGAGCCTAGAGACACGTGAAGAAACTGCACTTGACTTTTGGTCGTGGACGGGGTGACACAGATGTGGGTGAGACCCGTGGGGAGGTGACCATGGCCGCTTTTATCTTGATGTTGATTTTGCTCTTTTCCTTCCGGACTTGTCTGGTTGTTTCTGGCCCTTTTCTGTGGGTCCCCACTGGAAGATGCTTTAGACTTGTGGCAGGCCGTGGGACCTTGCTCTGGGCCATTCCCATATGGATGGACTTTTACCCAAGAGGGGACGGGTAACTTTGGGTGCTTCATTTAGAAACTACACTCTTTACCTTTATTGTTTCCTAGTTTTATTAAAGTTCCTTCCCATTAAAGTCTCATATGTTTTGTGTTGATGCGGCGGATGGCAGAACCCATTTAGAACAGGCAGGTTTGCAGGGTTTGGGCTGCCCCTCTCCCTGTCCTATAACACTCTCACCCATGTAGCTTCCTGCCCCCGCCCCCACCCCACACACAAGTTCAGGGACAAAAGCAATTTCAGGGTCCTGGATGACAGTGTCCTGAAGAGGGTGACCACTCCATGGCTCCTTCCTGAGATCATCATCTCAAGAAAGGAAAAAAAAACATTTTTCCAACTCAGGAGCCAGAAAGGAGATTTCTTCTCCTACATACTGGGCCTCAAGGTTTAGAGCAAGTTCTAGAGTCTGTGTCCTCCAAAGGTGGTCAGCACAGACTACAAAGGATTCAAGGCACTCAGGATCTCAAGGTCCTGAGATTTCCTTTGAGCACCCATTGCAAGGCCAAAGGAAGAGCTGAAGTTTCTGCAAATGCTGCCTTTGCAAATGTCTTCACAGCTCCAATTCCTGGGAGTGGCCCAAACTCTTGGAGAGGCTGAATTAATTAATGTTAAGTTCCCACTTTAGAGCAGAGGAACCTAGCCAGGAGGGCATATAGCTGGGGTTCAACCTGGATCTTTAGCTAGTGTTACTGCGACAATTGCTTTTACTAATAATGGTTATCTTACTGCACAGGGAGTCTGCTAAGGATTTTAAATCATACTTAGATACCTTCATTAGTGACATTTTCTATAAAGAAATACATGTTCAGAGAGGTCAAGCATGTGCCCAAAGTCACACGGCTAATAAGAGGAAGAGCTGGGGTGTGAACCAAGGTCTTTGACACACTGAGGTTTTCTAGAACGAGGTGACCCTGCCTTTATCATCACTCCACACAAGCTCACCACTGCCTCACTCAGGGGTGATACAGAGCAGATTTTTAGGTCATACAGGAATGCTATTTTTCTATTAAGTGGTGCCATTTGCTTTATTATGTATCAGAAAACAATGCCACTGGCATCTTAAATGTGGCTTTCATGGCTATCGTCACTTGGGATGAGGTTAAATGTCAGCTTTAAAGGGAGTTCAGGGCCTCCCCTGGTGGCACAGGTGGTTGAGCGCCGCACTGTGAAGCTGCCCACAGCCTCTGCAGCGCCAGTTCCATCCCGGCCGGCTGGCGAGGGTCCCACATGGCGCTGAAGACCTCTCCTGTCACGCCCGCTGCTCCCCTCAGCAGTGTATTTCGTCAGTCTGCCTGTTCTGTTCCCCACTCTGTCTCTGGTGAATCCTCTCACCCTCCCGTGCATCTGGTCTGTACCCCGGTTCTTGTATAAATAAATAAATAAATCTTTAAAAAAAAAAAGGAGTTCATATTAAACAAAAGTCAAGTTCCTAAACATCCAGGTAGGACCAGGATCTGTCCCAACCTGGCCCAGTGATCTGTGACTGTCTCTAATCTGGGAACCGCAGATGAGGATAAACTCCCTCCAGGCTTCTTTTGGTTAAGAAGCTGAGCTGCTGGGGACAAAAGTCTCACTTGAAAATGAAAAGCTTGAAGTTCAGGGACACAGACACTGCTGACTGCTCTGCGGAGAGCTAAACCTCAGAGGACCAAACAGACCCACGGCCACACAAGCCGGCACCCTGCATCTTTTTTCACGGACCCCTTGGGGGTCAGGACTCTTGGGTGAGCTGACTCTTCGGAGATGTACTCACCGCCAGGATGGCGCGGTCCCTCTCCACGAGGTCAGCTAGCTGGTGCAGCAGCCGGCCCCGGCTCAGGGCATCCAGCCGGCGCCATGGCGAGCCTCTCTGGAAGGCGGCCTGTGCTGCTTCCACGGCCTTGTCCACATCAGGCTGAGAGAGAGAGAGAACGGGAGAGAGAGAGTCACCTTTTGATGTTACTGTAGTTCTGGACAGCTTAACTGTTTTAAATCGCTTCCTAGTGGCTCAAGAGATTAAGCACAGCACTATGAAGCTATCCGCAGCCTCTGCAGCACGAGCTCCATCCCCGGCCAGGGAGCTGACCCATATGGCGCAGCAGACCTCTCCTGACACGCCCGCTGCTCCCCTCAGCAGTGTATTTCAGTCAGTCCGCCTGTTCTGTTCCCTACTCTGTCTCTGGTGAACCCTCTTACCCCCACACCTCTGGCCTGTACCCCAGTTCTTGTATGTATAAATAAATAAATATTAAAAAAAAATCGCTTGAATGGCTGGGGATTTTCTAGTGATTTCTTGGTTCTTTACATCTTGAGTCTTTTTCAAGATTTCTACAATGGCCAAGCGTGAACTTTCATTCTGATTATAAAAACATTTTAAAATAGCTTCGAAAATGACTGTCCCTAATTGTGTATTTTTCAGGTTGACCCAAGTAGGAAAAGATTTCCGTCTGCCAGCTCTGCACATACTCCACCCTGACCCCACCAGGTGTGGGAAATGCTCACATGGCACTTCAGCCCTGCTTGGGGCTGCCGTCCGACAGTGGGAACGGGGCCAGTGCTATGGATCTCAGAAGCAAGCCCAGTGAAGAGCTGGCAGAGGGGAGGCACCAGTCTTTTTGCTCCTTCCGCCCCAGCTCTTCCTTCTCCGGCAGAGCTGTCCCACCAGTTTTTAGACAAGGAACTGGATCTTCTGTGCACGGATAGAAAAATTACAATAGAGCCTTTTGAAAACGAAAGCATGAGAGCTGGTTAATATCTCCCGTTCTTGTCTTCAGGAAATCAGGGGTTGCAGGCTCTGCTTGCTGTGGGCATCAGCTCACTTCCCTGGCCCCTCTGAGCCTCTCTCTCTAGGGAGGTGCAGAGGACAGTGAAGGCAGGGGATGCTAGCCAGCCAGCCCTCCACCACGACTGTCTGTCTGCATAGAAGTGAGTGGAAGTGTGGGCCAGGGAGGTCCAGCACACTTCACTTTATTTGGCTGCTTGGTGGCATTTGCAGTTATTGCATTTTTCACAAATTAAAAATTTGTGGCCACCCGGGGTCAGGCAAGTCCATCAGTGTCTTTTTCCAACAGCATGCGCGCAGGTCATGTCTCTGTGTCACATTTAATTAAGGCCTGTACATTGTTTTCTTAGACCTAATGCTATTGCACACTTAACAGACTACACACTAGTGGAAGCATAACTTTTATATGTACTAGGAAGCCAAGAAATATGTCTATGTTGCCATATTCACTTTATCGTGATCTAGAACCAAACCCGAAATATCTCTGAGTTGTGCCTGTGTTGGGGCTGAATTCCTTGTCCCAATCTCTGGGGTGGAGGCCGGCTGCAGGACACAGGGCAGCCTGTGTCTCTGAGTGCTCATTCTCCCTATGCCTCAGGCAGGAGCTTAACCTCCTCCCCAACACCTGCGTGTGCATCTTGGCATCACCCACTGGGAATCCTCACCATCAGGCACCCAACATCCTCACATGAGTTCCTACATGCTCCTGACTGTAACAGAGACTAGCACAGGTCACCGCACACAGGAGGGCCTTTCAGATGGAACCACTGTGTGGCACACTCACCACATACCCATTGCTGGTGGAGTCACTTTTGTCATTCACCTCACTGCCAGCCAACATTACCTGTACACTTACTAAGAACATCCAGTGAGTTCTCTAGCGGTCCCTGCCCTCCTTAGGAAAGAGCTAGACCTTCAACAATTCCCCCAGTGGCGCATACATGCAAATGATACTTTATGACCTTGAAATGTACCAAGGCCATATCCAAAAATCACTTAGCACATCTATATTTATGTGTCTATATTTCCACATATACTTATATACATATGCAGACATATAAATATGACTGTGCCTAGAAATCACATACGTACACGTACATCTGTATATATGTATGCATATACGTATGAGTGTATATATATTTAACATCGGCCAAGATTACTTTTTTCTCATCAGCGTGCAATGAAACAATGCCCCATGAAATGAAATTATTTGAGGACCTGCTTTTGTTATATGTCATTTCACTTAACATTGCAGTTTCCAACTACCTATCGACACCATTGAGGAATTACTATAGTTATACAGTTAGAGATACATAATATAGCTTATCCAAATAGGGTTACAAAGACCACAGCTTTACATGATGATTTAAGTTTCTGGGAGAAAGAATTCTGGCGATTGTGCGATATTATTACTCCTGCATGACTTGGCTAGCGAGTCTTTTTTCCTTCAAATCTATTTTTTTTAACATGTCTCCTGCCAGAATATTGCATTTGGTGAAACATACCAGCCGGAAACGCTTTCTGGAAGGAAAGGCTCAAATAATTGATAAAAACCTTTCCTTTAGGCACGTGATGGGGATAGCTGAGGTCATCCTCAGAGACGAAGAGACACGGATCAGAGGAGAGTGGCTGGCTGCAGCCCATCATCTCTAATTGATCCCATTCTGGGCCAGGTGCCTGAGAAGGAGCCGGGCCGGGTCCTGCCCCGAGTGTGGGCCAGGTTTGTCTTAAAGCTAGCCAAGCCACTTCCTTATCCTTTAGTTATCTGTAATTGAATTACTTAAGGGGGGAAAAAAAAGAGCACCCACCTTATCTCCTTCTTCCACTTCACATATTTTCTCCAGAGTCGATGGGTTGTATGTGGCAAACTTTTTTCCACTCTTGGATTCATGCCATTCATTGTTGATGAATATCTGACCAGGAGAGGAAGTTGTAATGCATTAGGTTTAAATCAAAATCATAATTCCAACATGCTGAGGACCTTAGGTAATGTCTTGTCCTCTCCACCGCCAGCAGATTTATAGATGGAAGGGGCACAGAGTCATTTGTCCAACTGGGAGCACGCTCAGAATTAGAACCCAGGTCTCTTGACTATTAATGCATTTTCAGAGAATTGGTTTTTGTCAGAAAAAAACTCAAGTTATTTAGAATTTTCTCTAAAATGCTCTTTTTTAAAAAAAAATGATATACATAAATTGACAAAGGGATAGATGAGTTGGCGAGTTAAATAAAAGGTGTAAGTCAAATCCTATACCCTCATGAGTTAGTGGGACAATTAAATGGGTTTATACAAGAAACTGGCTTGCCCTGGCAGGGGCTATCAGCAGCATGCACCGCCTTCCTTCTTCTTCCATTCCGCTGCACCCCTACTGGCCCGGGGACTCCCTCTACATGGTTACACACTAGCCCTTTAGTCTTCACTGATGCACCTCACCGCTTCCCACCCCCATGAAAGGTAAGGCTCATGTCATGTCAGGCTTAATAAAAGCCAGTGTTGGAATATGAAGATAAATATCATGGTTAAGGAATGTTCTGGTTCTATTAACAGATGTAACAAATATCTGAATATCCAAAACCAAAAACTAACCCACAAAAATCATTCGTGGGAGCCACAAGTATCCAGAATGCAGTCAAGAATAAGGAGGTTAAAAATAAAAGAATGTCATGAGGATGCTAGAAATATGTGTATTGTTTACTCTGGGTTTACTTAAAGTGTAGCTGCCTTAAAATGCACCACATTATGGGGGCCTCCCTGGTGGTGCAAGGGGTTAAGATACAACTATGAAGTTGTCCACAGCCTCTGCTGCATGAGTTTGATCCCTGGCCGGCCAGGGAGCAACTCACATGGCACGGCAGAACTCTCCTGTCTCACCCGCTGCTCCCCTCAGCAGTGTTGATCAAGCTGCCTGTTCTGTTCCCCACACTGTGTCTGGTGAATCCTCTCACCCCCCACACCTCTGGCCTGTACCCCAGCTCTTGTATGCATAAATAAACAACTCTTTAAAAAAATAGTTGGTGGAAAAAAAAATGCTCCACATTGAAAGCAAGGGCTTTTGGAAAAGAACTAGAACAGGAGTGACAGATAACATACAAATAACATTCCCAGCAAGAGGACTGACAACCTTGGCTGTACCAGCCGGGACAGCCTCACCATCACAGTCCATCACGGTGTCAGCAAGATCCAGTTTCAGATACCCGCAAGACATTCTAGAAGAATTTCTACCAAATAAAATGCTGTCAGTAGTTTCTAAGTACAGTACTAGTTCATTCGAGTGCATTTCTAGATCTGCAGACCCATTTTCTGCTTCTCTTTGAGTCATTTTAAAATAAAAGCTGTGTCACCACAAAAGTTCATCAATTATTGTGAAATTTATCCCTTTGGAGCTAAGTGTGCAGCCTGGTTACTTTCTGTCCTGGCCTCTCCTGCAAAACCCCCAAAACGCATCAAGAAGGAAAGTTCTGGCAGAGACATCTTTGATAACTCTCCCTGGAAAGCAGGGATAGTTGTGTCTAGGGGCTGGGGAGAAGCACAGAAGGACAGTTGTGATGGGGCGGGTGGGCAAAAGCCTGCCCCCCATCTTCATGGAGTCCAGAGCTGAGAGCATCCCTTGCCAGTGGGATGTGCCCATCCAGCTTCTAGAAGCTCAGAGCCTTCAACGTGAGGCCAGGCCCCCAGGGAAGCACACGGAAAAGGCCAGGCTACAATTACAGGTTTATTCTTCCAGCTGAAACCAAATCCAAGAGTTCACTTTTGCCATCCAGCAAGTAATCACTCGGTAATAGTGAGAAATTAATAAGTGGAGAAGAGTTAAGTTAGCCTGGGGAGGAAAGTGCAGCCAGGAAGGGAGGCCCATTTGTCGGAAGATGAAATTTCGTGGGTTAGATAATAGAGACTGTCAGTGAAAACTGCTGATTCTAGGTCCTTCCTGGTATCAATTCCAAGGGGGAGGGAAAATGAGAAGGTGGTAGAAGAGAATATAAATAAGAGGGATAGAAACAGATTACAACGATCAGATGTCTGTTATACTTCATCTCCAAGTATGTTCTTCTAAAAAAAATTACTAGGTCCTTTATGACATTGATCCAACGCCCTTTCTAACCAGCAACTTAAAAAAAAAAAATTCAGACTGCTAACTCTGTATTTTCCCATTGCAATATTTTTAATTTAGCAAAATTCTTTTCCTTATATTATACTAGTAAGTAATCTTGTAAGTGGTTTCTACTGTTGATTTTCTCCCCACTAAAACAAAACAGAAACACAAATAAGGAAGGGGTCAGCGAGTGTGGCCTCCCAACTATGCTGGCTGTATTGATTTGAACCTCAAATCAGGGTAATAGGTCTAGAAAAGAAATTGTTTCCTTGACTTGTGAGTTGGTAGGAAACAAACCTTAGCGTGGTATAAAATGAAGTTACATCGAGCTCCAGGCGGAATTCACGTTTTACTTAAGCCATGGCAAGGCAAGGAATCCAGACTGAACTGGAAAACCGCAGCTTCTCTGAGGAGAGCAGACGACCGGGCCGGGCAGAGGCAAAGATGGCGTTCACCGGAGCAAGCTCTGCTGGCCCATTTACAGAAACGTCCTCCAGACCTCTGCTAAACTCAGGAGTGTACTTCTAGAAAAGGAGACTTGAGGGAATTTTACTTTTCAGAAAAGAGATCATAAAAACTTGTGTTTTAATGAATCAGAAAAGCTTTAGGAGCATCTCTGCTACTGGAGGAAATTTTATAAGGAGAGACAGGGCCCCTAAAGTGAAAGGGGCGGCCATCTTCTGACAATTGTTTGGAGGTGTTGGGGAACCCTCCCTTACAGAATCACACAGCAGAGCCCTGTGTGAAAATTTGAGAACAAAGGAAGGGGCTTCGATAAAGACATCCTTCCAGAAACCGGATTTACTCTGGGAAATGGCACTGCAAGGCCAGGTCAGATGCACCATCTCTGAAAGGAGCGCCCTCCATTAGCAAGAAGCACCAGGAGTCAGTTTTGCAAAATAACAGACTTACCGGCTCACAGCTCGCACACGCCACCCTTCCCGATGGCCTTTCTTGGGCCTGCAGTTCTGTTTCTGCTCCCTTCCTGGGCTGGGTCTGCTGCCTCTCCAAGCAGAGGCTCCTGGAGCATCGCTTGCCTGAGTGCTGGATGCCCACCCTCTACCACGACCACTCAGGCTGCCCAGACCCTGAGACTAACATGGGCGATCTCTGCAGAGGTGGGCCAAGAGCAAGGATGAGGCAGGCCAAGGCCCAGAGTACGACAGATAAGGAAGGTAAGGCCTGGCCTTTGCAATCAGCATGTCCTGGGAGCCCCTAAGGATGCTGGCTCGTCAACCCCCTGCATCTGTCTCCCCGCTTTAGCCTTAACCATACACCCAGTTTTGTCCACTGGAAAGAGGCAGCTCCCACCAAAACAACAGACACTGGTCACTCTCTGACTCTGCAAAAATTCCTCCTCTCTAGGGGCTATGTTTGCATTTGCAAAGGGCTCTAAAGGATTGCAGAGAAAGACGTAAACTTCCCAGAGGTGGCTGCACTACTGTGATCGGAAAAGCAAAAGGTCAGTGCTATATGTAATTTCTGGTGTCCATCATTTTTTTTTTAAATTATAAAACCAAAGTAAAAGACAAAACCAAAACACCAACTGAATACTGACTTTTAGGTTCCCCAACATGTGGGCACTATTCTCACTGTCCCCAGAATTTTTTTGAAGTTGCTACCACTAAGGAAGCTACATTAAAAATGATCCTAGCCTTTCGGAACAAGTGTCTCTGTTGATTACAATGCCCTCTGAAAAGAGTTAATTTAAATGTCATGGATCAGAGACCAAGCCGACATTAAGTGCCAAGAGACCAAAAGCTGAAGGCCACACATAGTGGCCTGCAACTTTCTCCGCTTGATTAAAGCTTTTTGAGATTCATAATTGCTACATTTGCAAGTGACATCGAATTTTCTAAGTTCTGCGTCAGCTGGAGTTGGAGGCTATGGATAAGATGCACCATCATCATCATCATCATCATCATAAAACAAGAGGAGACACACTTGGGGATCGCAAAGCCGAAGGGGGCTCTAGGCCTGGGCCCCGAAGTGCCCCATCTCCAGACCTTTATGAAGAGCACACCCAGGCCTGGTGTTTCCCTCCAAGACTCGCTCAGGCCCTGGCTCCAGCCATTCAACACAGACCTCACCATTTTCCTTTCTGCCCTGGGCAAGTGACCTGGCCTCTGTGCCAACCTGCCAACGCCCCAACCTTCCAGCCTGTGGCTGGAAAACACAAGAAGCTTCTAAATCAGGGGCCTTATGGTGTCCGCACTCCCCGCGGCTGTTGGACACCAGATCTGAGACTTTGCTGGAAGGTGTTCTCTGGGCTCCGCCACCCATTCATCAGCGAACACCTTCCAGCTTCCCTAGCCCTACTGGTAAACTGGGCACAAGCAAAGCGCAGAAGATGCCCAACTCTCTCCCGCTGCTCCCTCTGTCATGTTCCAGTTGCAGACCCCAGTGCAGATCCCTCAGATCGACTCTTGCTCTCAGGCCCCCTTCTGCCGCGCAAAGCCTTGTCTGTTCAGCACCCAAAATCCTGCAGGGGGGTCTGCCTGGAGACTACCGCGCACGAGTCACCGGGTCGGGCACCTCTGCTCGCCTTCAAAGCAAGTCCTGCAGGGGCACGTCGGGCAGGGCCAGTAGCAGCCTGGCCCCGCTGGGGCGCTGCGCAGTCTCCCGAGCCCGGGTTTGAGATTTAAAGCGCAGAGCCAGGAGGTCAGCGAGCCCCCCAACGCCCCCCTGAGGTGAGACGGCCCTGGAGCCCCCTTCAGGGTGCGCAGCGGACTCACAAGGAGCGCGGGTTCCCATCCAGGTGGCCTGGCCGGGCGGCAGAGGCTCTGGACACCAGCCTGCCCGGCGAACTCAGCCGAGAGCGCGGGCGGGCGGGCAGCTTCCCGCACCCTCGGACAGGAGCGCGGGGCCTCTCGGCCGCTTGGCCCCTAGCCGCCCCCCACAGCCCCCGTGGGCCAGCCCAGCGCGGGGCCCGGCGGCCGTCGGGTGGGACCCGCGTCCACCTCACCTTGGTGAACTTGACCTCCAGGTTGCGGATAGGGCGCGGCAGGGCAGGAGGCTTCTTGTCGGGCTGCCCGTTCTCCACCGTCCCGTTGGTCGTGGCCATGGCTCCGCCGCGCTCCCTTGGCCCCGAGGAAGCCGAGTCTGCGGCGCCGGCTCCGGCCTGGGCGGTGCGCAGCCTGCTCGCGGGGTGACAGCTCGGCTCCGCTTTATGAGCGCCCCACGCCTCCCGCCCGAGGGGGCCGTCTAATTGGCTGCAGGACCGGAGGAAGGGAGGGCGGGCGAGAGGGGAGGGAGACGCCTGCCTCACCCCACCCCGCCCGCCGCCCCTGCGGGAGCGGGGCCACCCCCTGCCCGACCCCCGCGCCGGCCGCGCGCGCCTCCGCGGGGGGCCGTCCTGGAGAGCGCCCCGGGGCCCGGAAGTTCCCGGGCTGGGGCGGCCGGCGGGGCTGCGCGCGGGGGCGCCGGAGCCGCCGCGCGGGGCTCGGTCTCCCCAAAATCGGGCGGCTTCGCCCGAGGCACCTGCCGCCCCCCGCCCGCCGCCGCTCCGAGCACTCGCGCAACTTCTGCAGGCGCGCCCGCCGGCCCTGGGCTCCGCCACGCGCCCGGGTCGGGGCGCAGGCGTGGGGGCCCCCGCGTCGCTGCCCACGTGCCCGGTTCGAGTGTCCGGCTCGGGCGGGCGCGCCCCCAGCCAGACCCGCCCCGGATTTCCCCGCGGCGCGGCCCGGGGACTTCACACTCCAGGGGCAGGAGGCGACCCAAGAAAGGCGCGGCGGGTCTCAGGCCTCCAGAGGCGCACGCGGTCTCCAGCCCCCCGCCCAGGGCTGCAGTTATTTTGCTTTTGAAAATGAATACATTCCCCCGCAATGGAACAAATGAAGGGGGAAAACGCATGAAATCTTTGCAGTTTTAAGCTACAAGAGTTGAAGCGTCTGCCTCCTGGGTGCTCACGACTGCTCAGGGAAACAGGCGTGTTCAGCTCCTTCTCGTTTTTGCTGCTTTGGGAACCCTCTACCTACCGACCCCGGATCCTGCCCCAGGTCCCCCTGACACTTGGAAGCAGATCCTCATGCTTCTCCTGCCCCGGGTTTCTGGAATGGAGATGCGGCACACATACTCCACCACAGAGGCAGGGGTTTCATCCCCAGATAGTCCGGGCCCCTCAGAGCAGCCCCTTCTGTGAGTCATCTCCAGGGATGCGGTGGGGTGCGCCTTGCTGCCCGGAGGCTCTTGCCGCTGTTCCGGGCTTCTCAGATGTCCATCCATGCCCGCTCCCTCCTTCCTCACTGCTGTGCTGTGGCTGTCTTTCCGGAGTTGAGAAAGAGTTTAAGCTTTTGCAAATCCCTCATCAGACCTGCTGGCCACTGGGGCTGAAGGGGTCCAGTGGAGTTACCTGTCAGGATGCCCAAGTGAGGCAGGAAAGGCGATTGGGGCCCTGAATGGGGTAGGGCTGACCACACCAGTGAGTCTGTCCTCCATGCCGGCTCACTAAGTATCCACAACGCAGCCGTCAGCCCTGGCTCCCTGTCCTGCCCGGATGGTCCAGGGGATCCCCACTTACGTCCCCCCTAAGTCTGTGGGAAGATGTCTCACCTCAGGGACCCTGGCTGGAGCTGTGCCCATGTCCAGGAAGGCCGAGCTGGTGGGTTCACCAGCGAGCTTTGTAAACTGAATACATGTTAAAGTTTCTTTGGGATCCTGGTGGAAGGTGGAGCAGGTACAAAGACCCTGCGGCCTTGGGTGTGTGCCGGCTGGGCGTGTGAGCGGCCTCATCAAGGCCTGACTCAGTATTTTGATGCGTCTTCTTTGCTTTATTTTTATACCTAGTTCTCTGCTGCTACCTGGTCTAAAACGGATTTATCTCAGACCACTCTGGAGGGTGGAAAATCTTTCCTTGGCTTGGAAGACCAGTAGGGCCACAAAGAAAGAAGCTGAAAGATGTGGGGCTGTGGCCTGTCCTCTGGGACTTGGTTGAGTGCCATATGAAAATGTGTAGAGAACTGTGGGCATTAAATAGCTGCTGGACGGTTGGGTGGAGGCAAGAGGGTTGGCGGCTTGGAGTTGCTCCTTTAGGGTAAGAGAGCCTGCTTGTTCTAAGGTGGACAGCTGCCACCTTGCTGGATGTGCAGGCAGGAATGAAAGCTGCCTCACCTCACACCCAAAGTCACCCTCGTAACCCACGGCGTGGCACCCACCCATGTGATCCGGGGAGCCTGGAGTGGGAGCTGGGCACTCAGCCTTCACAGGTCAGGAGAATGGGCTCGGCTGCAAACTTGTCCAGACCAGCAGGCTCCCTCTGCTCCCCTTGTCTTGCCACTGGAAGGGGGAAATGAAGGCAACATGCTCTTCTCCCCATTTTACAGGTGAGAGGTGAGTAAGTGGAGGCATGCCGATACTTGCCCCAGACATCACCTGCGTGGAGGAAACAAGGCAGACTGTGTGGCGGTGGGTGGTGCAGGGTGTGGAGCAGGGATTTCTCTTACCTTCCTCTGCATTCTTCTTCCACCAAGGTGAGTACCTGTGGCTTCATGTCACCGGGGTGGGAAAGCACAGCAAAGCACCGTGTTCCTCCGAGCTGTGCCTTTCACAGGTGTCGGGCCCTGAGGTCCTGGCCTCAGAAGTGATGTTCTTAAGGGGTAGGGGAGGTGGGAGGACCCTTATTTTTGCCATGGTGGGCTGCTGGGTGGCTGGGCCAGGGGACCATCCAGGCAGCCCATGTTCCAGAGGCCCAGCCCTTCTGCCACATCCCTGACTCGCTCCCAGCGTTGTTCCCTTGCAGTGGACACTTCATTTTCTTTTTTCTGTACCATAATCTTCACACTTCACAGTTTGGGGGGGGGGAATCGAGCTGGATAAGGATGTGAGGGGGTGCTTTATAATCTGTAAAGGACAGTATACATGCCAGTCCTTGATTTTCCTGCATCCTGGAATAGGATTCCTCTTAGCAGGCTTTTCTTCTGGGAACTGAGCAAGTTCCCCTGGCTTCTCTCTGACTTGAAGAAGTTTCCCTGGTCAATTGTTACTCTGCTAATTTCCTTGTAAAAATAACATTTTTATTTTGTATACAACTCTGGGGGGCTGCTATTGTCTGCTGCTTGACTTCTCAGCCTGTCAAATTATCTGAGTCTGAGACGGCTTGTTTATTTGATGAGCACTGAGTACCATGAAAAAGTTGAGTTTGGGACCCAACCCCTGCTCCCCTCAAGCTCAACCTCACCTCATTGTCAAACACATAAACATTTGTGAGGGATATTGCGGTCAGGAGCAATGTGATGAATTATGATGGTGATGGAGAGCCCTTTTTGTTTTACTTTATCTCAAATATGGTATAAGCTTTGCTGGGGGTATCCAGAGTTTTCCAGTGGACCCATAGCTGGCAGGTGGCTCACTTCACCCTGCAGCTGGGAATTCAGGCCAGGCCCAGGCCACGGGGGTATGGAAGCCTGTCCTGCAGAGCCAGGCTCCTCGGGGAAGGTGGCTCTCTAGAGCAGGAAAGCAGTGTGTCTCCTCTTCAGTGAGCAGGGCGGGGACCTGACCTCAGTTTTCCTGGCATAAAATAGCCTGACAAGTGGCCCCAAAGGAAGATCTTTTACCCTCCAAAGTGGTCTGCAGTAAATCTGCTTTAGACCAGGCAGCAGCAGAGAACTAAGTACTTTTAAAAGCAAAGAAGATGCATCAAAATATCAGGTCAGGCCTAGATTAGGCCACTCACACACCCAGCCTGAAAGTCCATGACTGCTATAACTTTCTGCCTAATTCACCTTCCACCAGTAACCCTGGGATTAAGAGTTGGACACAGTTAGGGGAGAGCATGGCAGGTAAGGCAGAGCAAGCTGGTTGATCAACTAATTCTTCTCTTTTTTCTTGCCAATGCAAGAAAATAATGCAGTGGCCCTGTATTATTGAGGCCAGCAACGTGGTTTGATGGGACTTATTTATCAGCCTCTCTTGCAAATAAGGGTGGTTAATGAGATAAAAGCTGGAGTCTTTGCTGTGGGTTTCCAAAGAAGCTCTTGCATGGGCTCGCATAGCTAACAGTCTTTTCTTCCTTCCTGTTGTCTGGAACATAGATATGAGGGCTGGGACTCCAGCAGCCATCTTGTGACCTTAAATCAATTGCTAGAATGGAAGTTATAGGATAAGGAAGTTGAAACAGACACATAGGAAGATTATTGGTCCTTGATGACCCTGGAACCAGGCTTTCTGGCCTGGATTTCCTTCCTTGAATTTCTTTCTTGTGAGCAAAGAGCCAATTCCTATCTGATTTAGGGCTGCTATTTGGGCTTTCTGTTGTCTGTGGCCTCACCTAATTCTAAGTGATACAGCTGGTTATTTTAGCCCTGCCTCATCAGCATGACTAGACAAACAAACTTCTAAACTCAAGGGTAATTATTTTATCTTTGTGTAAAAAAAAAGCTGTGCTAAAAAAAAAATCTTGTTGTTATCTCTACATGTTTGACTTTTATCAAATGCTCTGAACACTTTGTGCTTAGGTTTATGGTACACTGAAAACAAAAGACAAGACAAATCCTGGAGTGGAATGGATAAAGCTGGCTCATTGATTCATATACAGTTTTAATTAAATTGGATGGTGAGGTCTTACCACCAGGGAAGAGAATCCCCTTGGTACTAAAGTCCTTCTGGGACTGATGAGTTAACCCATAATCCTGTGGTGCCCATGGGTGTTGGTTCTTGGTGCTGTTCCCTCCAGTCCATCGAGGAAAGTGCTTAAACTCAGAGCTGATGAGAGTGGCATCAGAGACACTCAGACCTGGGAGCTACTTGGCCAGCCCAGCCCTCAGTCTAGGAAACAAGAGTCAGATGTTTCTAAGTCCACAAATCTTTGCATCTCACACGTAACACTCCACACTTCTCAGCCACCAGACTTTCTCAGCTACATGAGAAGTCATTTGCAAACTTTCTAACCCTCTTCAAAATTTAAGAATTCTGTGTTCTGAACCAAATTTGAATTATTCGGAGGAGGGGGTTGGAGTTCAATTTATTCTGGACAAAACATACTTCCTAGTTAGAAGGAAAATCGTTTAAGGGGGCTTATAAAAGAAAGGGTTCTGGAAGATTCTTGGACACTAAGTGGCTCCCACTAAACAATTGTGCTGAGTTAAGCCTAAGTGAATCAGAAACATACATATTAAATTTCCCTCGAAATCCACATGGGTATAAAAATGTCGGGAAAGGGGACTTAGCAAGATGCATTTTGCCAAACCCAAAATGTTTGAAAACTAATTTGAGTGTGTTAAGGTTTGGCAAATCATTCTTGGGTTCATCTATCCTAGCCCCACAGCAATACTTTCCTTCTGTCTTTTAGTCGAGACCCCTTGAAAAGGAGCGTCTATTACCGAGAAATCTTCCTTTGGAAGATTCTTTGCTGTTATTCGAGCCCTGGGGTAGAAACAGGGGTGGGGAGTGAAGAGGATGTTAACATCTGGGGTTTCATGTGGTAGCCTGGAGATCCTCTCGAGTTGTACGTTTGTGGTGCGAAAGTTATTTGCAGTGTCCTCGAGGGTCCCTGTAATCAGAAAGTTTCTATAAAGCACATCGTGTCTCATTATATGCTTAGGTATAATGTATATTTACGTATATTTTTTCATCTAGTTTTTTGATATTGCATTATGGTGATCCTCAAATTCCTCTCCACTCCCAGAGGAATATATTGATCAGTGGCTTGTAGAATTTTCAAATTGATAATGCTTTTCATTATTGAGCATGTCTGCCAGCATTGAGTTTGTATTTTATTCTCAACTATTCTCTTATTTTTATTATAGGATACATATTATATAAGATATACAACACATATTACATTCATACATTGTTACCTTACATTATCTGTTACATTGTGTGATATTAAATTGTCGTCAAACATTGTCAATTAAAAGACAATGGATTTGGGGCCTCCCCGGTGGCGCAGCGGTTGAGCGCTGGGTTGCGAAGCTGCCCGCGGCCTCCGCGGCGTCGGTTCGATCCTCGGCTGCTTCCCAGCCACCGGAGGAGGGTCCCGCATGGCGCGCAGACCTCTCCTGCCGCCCGCTGCTCCCCTCAGCAGTGTACTTCGGTCCTTCTGCCTGTTCTGCTCCCCGCTCTGGCTCTGGTGAATTCTCTCACCCTCCCGTGCTTCTGACTGTACCCAGTGCATGTATAAACAAAACAAACAAATAAAGAAAGAAAGAAAACATGCCTCTATTAAAAAAAATATATATAAAAAAAAGACAATGGATTTGATAGAGTGTATTTTCCACTAGTAATAGTAAACAAGCACAAATTTTAGGGAAGAGACAGAATAATAGATTTCACATGACGTAAATGTGCATCTTCTAAATTCCACAGATACTTCAGCTATGAAGTTCTGCCCATCTTTTATCCCAGAAAGAATAAACCTTTGCACCTGCTGAAGTCCTGAGAGTTGCATTGCATATCCCTCGTTGGCCACTAGATGTCATGGGTCCAAGTTGAGTAGGAAGCAGCCACTGTAGTTTGTTCAGGGAGAGACAGGAATTCCCCAACTTAAAAACAAATGGTGTTGCAAAAGCTTATCGACAGTAGAGTGTAAGTACTTCATATGGATCATAGATACAATGGTAGAACTGGTAGTTAGTGCCCAGGTGAGCCCAGGAAATCCCTCTCAGACCTTACTGGGTTCTTAGATTTGAGACAGATATGGCAGTGACTTTGTGCCCAGGGAACTCTGGACTGGCACCCGGGGCCCTCTACCTCCTCTTCTCAAAATGAAATAATGATTATTGACTAGCTAGGGGGTTGGGGAGAATGAAACAGAGAGATGTGACATGTAAAGCACACTTGCAGTAAAATAGACAGGATGACATCTCCACTAGCCAGCTAACTCATAATTGAGCCAACAGGTAATAATTGAGCCACCATGCCAGAGCCCTGTCCTACCTGTCCTCTACTCTCAGGTGTCACCACCACCTGGGAGTCTCTGATCTTCATCCCTTCTTTCCCTTTGCACAGGCACGACAGTCAAATTTCCTCTGGTGGAAATTTGCCAAGGCACTGCAGGAAATAGATATTGTAATGCCAAAGAATAAATATGGAAGAAACTAGAAGGTTGGGCTTGAAGGTAGACAGGATTCCTGCTAAGGTATTTACTAGTTTTATTATTTAAACTGCCTGGAAATTGTATGTTGAGGGATGAAAACGGACTTTACGTAAACTCAGTGCATTATATACAGATGTGGATTTTTCATGATGAACATCTGAAACTTATGTAGTATTATAATGCAAGCTCACTTAAAGAAAAATTATTTATAAGTAAATATATAATATATAAGTAAAAATAAAAGAAAACTCTCTGGGCCTCAGTTTCTTCATTTGTCAGAGTAGGTGGGGGGGGACCTCCCTATGGGTTGAGGAATCTAAATGAGATCACCAGGGGGAGAGGGTCAGTTTCTACCTGGTGAATGGTGGGTGATCCTAGTTTCTTCCTTCACTATTGGCCTAGAAACCCCCAGTACCATGGGCAGCTTCTCGGTCCTTTTAGAAACTTCTTCCTGGTTTTCTTACAAATTGATGTCACAGGTGACTTTCATTAGTTCCAGACTCCAAGAGAGACACCTCAGCCTGGCTTCAGGCCCCCTTCCTCACACTTCCCTGATATACATCCCTTTCACATATATTTTATCCCAACATTACTTCCTGGGATGCTTTTAGAAAATTGTGTACATGCAAGTTTGACACCAGGCTTCTCCACAATCTTCATCTCTCTGAGGGCAGAAACACTTAGTTTTTTCACCACTGGGTAGTCAAGAGGCCAACATAGTGGATGTAAACAAAACTCACTAAATGTCAAGTTAATGTGTTGTTGCCAGTTGTGTTATGCACTTAGATGAAATAACTAGTTTTGTATGCCCTGGGTCCACCACTTGCTGACTGTGGGATCCGGGGCTGGTCTATAACCTTGGCTTCCTCTTCTATAAAATGGAATGATTGAACACAGCTTTGTGGATGGCCTGGTGTCAGGTTCTAGAGTGTTCTGGAAATGGTCCTCTCTAGGTGAGGGACTCACTTGGACTAGGTGTGAGGTCACCTTTCATCTCCTCAAGGACCAGTTCTCCAATGCCTCAGTGTATGCATTGGTCAATGTCAAGGGTCATTTTGCTCACCCTTGGAATGGAAGGTTGGTTAAGGCAGGGGAAATTTTTCTGAATAAAAGATGGAAAAGAAAGAAATGTTGTTCAAACTGAAGAATGAGGAATGCACAAAGTAAGAGCCACCACTCACTCTCCTTTTGGGCTCCTAACTCTCTTCCACTCTGAATCAGCTCCTCCCTCCCACTCATTGATCAGCCCTCCCCTCTGTGTCCTGATGCATGTTCACAAGGTTTGGCAAGGCTGTTCCAGATCTTTCTGTTATAAAAATAGAATCTTTGCAATGGTACTTGGTTCTGCCTGGAATGTTCTCTTGTGACCTCTTCTGTTATGAGAGTCTCAGTGGCAATGCTGTGCCCTTGGAAAGGCCTCCCTGACCTCCTCATCTCAAACAGAATCCCCATCCCTCCCTCATAGCATCCTGTTCTACTGTCTTTAGTGCACTTACCAGACCTTTATTGTTTGCTAGTTTGTTGTCTGGACTCCCCCTTCTAGAGGCTAGAACCCAAGAGCCTAACTGCAGAGACCACCCCATCCTGGAACCAGCCACCAGGTGGTGTCATTGACCCAGGACAGCTTGGTACCAGCTACTCCAGGGTTGCCCCTAATATTTGAATGCAAATGATCTTTTCTATATTTGGCACCTTCATCAACTGTAAGTTTGGAGCATGGATTAATGGGTCTGCAGTGAATGCATCAGGACTAATTGTCTTTCAAGAACAAATTGAAAATGAAGTCTTGGATTGGAGTGATTAAAAGGAAACAGAAACACAAAACCAAGTTCTGCTTGCTTTCCCACCTATTCCTGGGAGGTTAATAGATGAAATAACAATAGTTAGCCTATGTTATAGGCCTGGGAGACACCACAGAGATCTTCAAAACCATTAATTTTATTTCAAAAGCAAATATATGCTGGATTCAGAGTGCAAGCATTTGTACAAGGTCCTAGAGTTAGCTGTGAGTGACCCGGGACAGAGCGCCCTGCCACCTACTTCCCAATCCAAGATGTTTTCTTCTACATGAGGTGGAAATCCATGACCTCCAGGTAGTGCCAAAAAACCCTCTTGTTTTGCGTCTTATAAGAAGTAGCATAGTCAACGCAGAGCAAAGTGGAGTTCTGGTCAACCAAAGGGCTTTGTGGTTTGCTTGATAGCATCATGACTACAGAAAATGGGACATGGGCTTAGTTGTTGAGTTTGTAATTCAGTTGGGAAAAAAATATCCTGGGAGGATAGTTAATTATCAACTTGAGATACTACTCCATCCTGGCGAGGAAGGGAGAGAGACAAAAGATGGTGCTCCTGGTTATTGGGAAGATCATTGAAAAATGGGAACCATTCACAGCCAAATACATGGGCCTGGTGTAGTCACCCACACTGATAAAATAAATGTGAACAACATTGGTCAGCTCTGCCAAAGTTTCTAGCTTCAAATCTGAGTGAGGCTTTGTGCTGGGGCTGTGGAGCTGACCATTTCTGCCCCGGCAAGCACCTCCCAAGTAAGGGATTCTAGGGAGCGTTCTCAGGATGAACAGCTTCGCAGGGCATCCTCACGTGACTGCACAGTCTGAGAGTGGCCAAGGTAGACCTGACTCGGGCTGTTGTAGGTGGTATATTGCCTCCACGTCTGGCCAACTTATGGCAGACCTGCCCAAGGTGGATGGGGTAGCTGCCCTCAGCCCAGCTCCTTCCATTGTCAACTGGCTTCGGGGAGTTGTGTTATCAGGTGATGTGGCACGTCAGGCTGGGCATACTGTTTCTGGGATGTGGGTTCTTAAGAGGGAGAGCATTTTTTAGTTACCACTTCACTTAAATCCTAGGGTGTAGCAGTGAGCTATTACATACAGCCATGTTGGTTCTACCCTACATCTAGGGACTAAAAGACAAACTTTTTCTTCTCCAGTTGTGGTAGATGTTTTGTCTATGATATGCATTCAATATCAAGTCATTGTGAATGTAGGTGGTCTGGCGTGTGTTATCTGTACAGTGCTTTCTTACCTACAGTCCTCTCTCATCTTTCAAATGATCTAGCAACTTCCTCTGTGCTAACCTTTGTGATCAGAGGAACTTATTTTTGGTAACTTTCCCAACCCACAAAACCAACCCCCTTTTAAGGTGGAAAAGTACAGTGTAACAATGGCATCACTGTTTTGGGGTTGGTGACATGAAAACGCTTAAGCTCGACCCTAACACCGGTCGCTGCTGAGAGGTACTGCCTTGTATGAAATAATAAACCAAATCCCAAACTGTCTGTTTATGGTCATCACGGTTCACTTCATTAAGACATAACCCTGATTACATTCCTTCTCCTGCCCTACCCTGAGCTCTGAGCTCCAAAAACACATTTGGACAAAATTGAGGCAGGCTCTTCCGGGCCCTGGAGATGTGCTTCCTCCTTCCCCTCCCCTCCCCTCCCCTCCCCTCCCCTCCCCTCCCCTCCCCTCCCCTCCCCTCCCCTCCCCTCCCCTCCCCTCCCCTCCCCCCATTTTACCCTCTGAGGCCCCCAGCTTCCTGTTGCACCTGCAAAAGTTCAACTGGGAAATTCCTGGCTGAGGAAGGAAAGGGTGAGGTAGGTAAGGTGCATGTGGGACTATGTTTTAATTTGTGATAATGACACACAGGCAGAAATAGAAAAGAATGGAATGGAGCAAATGAGCCAATGGCTGTGGGTGGGGAGTGTGGCTGCTCCTGTTTCTGTGTGTGTCAGCCTCTCTAGCCAGTCCTTTTCATCTTGCCAGCATTCCCCACAGGGTCGCCTCACTGCTGGAAAAGCCAGATCTAAAATACAGAGGTGAAGAGGTGTCCTCATCCCTGTGGGTAAATCCTGCAGATGAGGCCCTGCACTTGGGCACTCTGAGCAGAAATCTGTCCTCAAATCTGCCTGCAGGGACATGAGTTTGCTGGAAAGACCCAGGGAGGAAGAGGAGAGAGCACGGGCTGTGGAGGTGGTTGCTGTGGGTTCCATTCCAGCTCTCAGTGGTGTGGGACTTCATGCAAGCCCCTGTATGTCTGTCTGGGCTTTCGTCTCCTTACCTATAAAATACAGATAATCACATCTACTTGCATGGTGTGGTAGCAGAAGCTAATCCCCAAAGATGGCCCCATGAATGATGCATCCTGGTGTTCATGTCCGCAAGCAGTCCCGTCCTGTGCTAAATTCGGGCTGAACCTGCCACTGTCTTCATTGTAGAATGTGCTGGGTGCTGCTGGATCTGTTTTGGACCTACCCTAAAGAAGGTGTGGCACCTTCTGTCTTTATACTTTTGGTGACCTGGGCCACCATGTAAGAAGTCTAGGTAGTTTTCAGAGAGATCACTGAAGAGGGAAAGAGAGGGCCTTGAGATCCTGGAGAGAAATAAGCTCAGCTATTTCAATGTTCCCACTAAGCTTGGGCTCCTAGCCTCCCCTGCCAAGCCTCCAGGAAAGTAAATGAAGCCATCTTGGATGACCAGCCCCAGCACTATCTTGAATATCCAATCACATGTCATATTGGACAACCAACGCCAGCATCATATTGGACATCCAGCTCCAGAGTCATCTTGAACACCCATCTTCAGAGTCCTCTTGGACATCCAACCACAGTGCCATCTTGGACATCCAACCACAGCCCCATCTTGGACATCCAACCACAGCACCATCTTGGACATCCAATCACAGAGCCATCTTGGACACCAACCACAGCGCCATCTTGGACATCCAACCACAGCACCATCTTGGACATCCAACTACAGCGCCATCTTGGACACCAACCACAGCACCATCTTGGACATCCAACTACAGCGCCATCTTGGACATCAACCACAGCGCCATCTTGGACATCCAATCACAGCACCATCTTGGACAGCTAAGCCTACCATTTGAATCCCAGATAAAACTTACCATCATGGGAAATAATAAAATAAAATGCCTAATGTTTTAAGTCACTGAGTTTTGTTTTGTAGTGTTAGGTCACAAGGCTTGTGACATACCCTAAAGGAAGGACTACCAGTTGCCTACAAACACCCACTGTGAGAACCAGAAGACCTAGTATTGTGCCTGGAACACAGCAGGTGATCCCAAATTACCATTTTTATTGCTATAAATAAATTGTCCACAACCATTATAAGCTGGATTCCAAGTCAGGCACCTAGACTCAGGGTAATAGAAGAGATACATCATTGATTCATGGCACTTATAGACCAGAGAGAAGGCAGACACAGGATACATACCTGATAGAGTGGAGAAATAGAAAGAGGTGTACTTAGTTAGCTTTAGTTCAGATGCTTATGGCAGAGACTGGAAACCATGGTGATTTACAGAAGATAAAAGTTTATTTTCACATGGAAGAAGTACAGAGATGGGAAGTCTAGGACTGCTGAGCCAGCTCTATATTCTTTATCAGAAAATGATGTCTTCTGTCCTCTGCTTAGACATCTTTGCTTACAACTTCCATTTTCATGCTGGTACTAACGTGGCTGCTAGAACTCCAGCCATCATGGCTATATTCCAAGGCAAAGAAGAAAGTCTGCCTCCTGATTTAATTATCACCCTTTGGAAGAACTTTCTCTAAAGCCTCCCTCTCCAAACATCTTATATCTCCTTGGCAACAGATGTTGGCAAATATGGGGGAATGTAGTTTTTTAGCTGTCTCCCTTCTCTGCTTTCCCAAAATACAATATAAGAGTCTGTGAGTCAAGAGAAAAAAGGGAATAGTGAGCAACTAGCAGCCTCTGCCCTGAGTACCACCACTCGTCACTGAAAGTAATCGGGGGAAAGTGACATTTAAAGTGTGAGTCAGGGGCTCTCCAGTGGTGCAGCGGTTGAGCACTGGGCTGCGAAGCTGCCCGCAGCCTCTGCAGTGCTGGTTCGATGCCCGGCCACTGGAGAAAGTTCCACATGGCGCACAGACCTCTCCTGCCGTGCCCGCTGCTCCCCTCAGCGTGTCTGCGGTCCATCTACCTGTTCTGCTTCCCGCTCTGGCGCTGGTGAATTCTCTCACCCTCCCACGCTTCTGACTGTACCCCGTGCTTGTATAAATAAGTAAATAAATCTTTAAAGTGTGAGTCAACTAGGCAAAAAGCTTTGCAGACCGAGGGAATGACTCCTGCATGAAGCCCAGAGATAAGAAATTTCAAGTGTTCAAGGAACTCACAGGAGTCCAGGGGGATCCTTTGCCTCTAAATATCACATGCTCATCTGCTTAATGGGAGCTGACTTTAACTTAAGACGGGTGAAAAGACTAGAAAAAGCTGTGGTCACCGTTCACATGTGGCGCAGGTGAGTTTCCACTCGGAAACTCACGAAACAGATGAGCAGGAAGGGGCAGTGCTGAGGCCCTGGGGTGGGAACTGGGATAGAGGATGCTCAGTGTTAGGGCAGACAGGCCCTGGCTTTTGTCTCCTGGACTGAGGAGGCCTCTGAGGACAAGGGACACAGATGACCCTCTAAAACAGTAGCCAGAGAGGTTATCATGGTGAGTCTTCTGGTAACTTCTAAGAAGATCCAGGACTCTGTTACCTACTTGCTGCTTTTCTTCAATAAAGACCTGAGGCAGTATTTTAAAAGCACGACCTTCTTAGCTGTGGGCAGTCTAGGCATCACTACTCCAAATTCCTTTTGTTCTGATCCCCACACATCACTGCAACATGGGAGGGAGTTGAAGGGGACCTAGCAAGCTATGCCAGCCCGACAAATGTAAAACATGTTGATTTTCTTCTTCTCTCCCCCACCCCCCTTTCAACAACTGGGCCCGCCAAGCCCACTTCAAGGAAAGGAGCTGCATCTTAAGTGAGCTCCATTTTCTGGAACCGGTGGGAATGTCTTCATTTTTCAGGTTTCCGCCTGTGGTCACCTTGTGCGGCTTCCTCCACATCCCCACTCCCACTGCATCCTGGCTCCTCCTGGCTCCATTCCCCATCCCATCTGCAGCCAGCTGAGTGCCCGACAAGTTTCCAGGAGCGCCTCTACGCAGCGAGGCTGTGCAGCTGCCCCGCGCAGGACGCAGCATCCTCTGCTCACACGCTCGCTCACCGCCCCTTCTGGTCACAGGCCCATCGGAAACTTCCCCGCAGGTGACAGGTCGGTTCTGACTATGTCCTTCTCCCGTGAACTGCCATCCCTCAGGAGCTGCCTTTGGGAAGGTGCCACCAAGAAGAGAGGAATAAAGAGGCATCAGAACTTAGGAACAAAAGGATATTTACAGACAACCAGGAGGGGTCGGGGCTGCTGTCCGTATTGGGTGAAATGTTTTATTGTGACTCCTCTGGAAGCGGGCTGTAACTCTTTAAACGCGCCCGAGTCGTGGCTAGCGGATCTGATTCTCATCTCCTAGAAGGCACGACATGTCTTTAATATGCAGCAGTCTACAGAACATTAAATCATTTTTTAAAGTTTCATCTAGTTGAGCCTGAGCCAAGGTATTCTTGGGTTGGGTTTGAACATCCACCCTTTTTTTATATAGTTAAAAAGAAACACACGACAAAAATACCTCTCGGGTGATTTCACTCCTGCCAGCATCCAAGAGGGAGCTGCTGAGATGGGTCCTCCTGGTTTCCACAGGCTTCATTGTCAGGGTGAGCAAAGATTCTGGGTGCCCCCCCCCCCCACCAATCTGCAGAATGGGAGCATCGGAGGAGGAAGAGGCCAGTTGCAGGGATGCTGAAGCCTGGGAGAGACAGGCTGAGCCAGGGCTGGCAGAGAAGAGCCTTTCCAGCTTATAAACAGTGTTTTCATGAAACCTTCACTCACCTGTGCCCCGTCCCTTTCCTGCAAACTCCTACTCATCACCAAGGCCCCACGGAAGGGCAGACCTCTCAGGAAATTTTCCTTCCCCTTGCATCAGAGCATCCCCATTGCTCCTCCTTTGGACCCCATTTTTGAGCCTTTTTGAAATAGTCCTCTGTAAACTCTGACGGGTTACGTGTGGTTGTTGACCTGTCAATCAGGTGGTTAGAGAGACTGTGTCTTGCTCACCCTAGGGTCTCAGCAGCCTTCCAGAGTCCTTTGGGGATCTGGGAAATGCAGCAGAAACCCCCAACTATCCAGCCTGGGAGGCAGGGAGCCAGGGCTTCTGTTACGCCGCCTCCTACCAAGTGCACAGCACAGCCCAGGGCCCACACAGGATGGGGGTTCCTTCCCTTGTTCACTTCAGCCACTCTTGCCCCGGGCCCTCCTCCACCTCCTGGCGCTCCCCAGCCCACCTTCTTCCCCTCTGGTTCTTCAGAACATCATAGGGTGGGGGAGATAAACGTGGGGACATTTGGTGGGTGTGAAGGGAACTTCCTTCTAGTCTCAGCCATTTCTGGGAAGCAGCCTGCGCCCTTGGGACTCGGCGGTGATTAGGAAGAAGTGGTTGGGTAAGCAAAGGCCCGGATGCCTGCCGCGAGTGCTGGCAGGAAGGCAAGCTCCTCTTCAGGCGCCTGTGGTGGTTTCCCACAAGGTTCTGAGAACTTGATGGGTAGCCTGCACTCTGTCCTCATCCAGGCATCCAGCCCCTCAGGAGCCTTCTCTGAGGCCTGCTGTGGAAGGACACCAGGCAGGCCTCGGGGATGTGTGCCACCCAGGCCTCTGCCCAGATATGGGATGCGGTGAGCCGCTCCAAGATGCTATGAGAGCCACGGGTCCTGTGTTGTAAGCCTGGCCTCTTCTCGGGACCGGGAAGGCGGTCTCCCCGGACCTGGCCTCGCTCGGCCGGCTTGGCCTGTCTGGAAACAATGACAGCAGAGAGAAATGGCTTCTCAGGGGGGTTAGGAAACCGCTGGGCAAATGCAAACAGCTTTAGCACAGGGCCATGGCTCTGGAGTAGATGCTTGAACCCGGGAGGGTGGGGAGGAAGTGACAGAGACAATAGGTGACACTGTGTCTTCTCCCAGGAAGCTCTGGTCCATGCTTCAGGGAAATTCACTCTGGGGTAGCGTGGTATGTTCCAGAGCAACAGCTTTATGTGATTATGCTCGTCCCAGGCCCCCAGGAGCCCGCCCTTCCTACCTCATTAACAACAAGGCAGCAGGAACCAGTCATGCCATGGGGCTTGGTGCCCTAATTCGTCAGGCAGGGGCCGAGCGAGCGAGCGTAGGAGGTCTTGACAACAATGCGTCTTTGAGCAGGAGCTGTCTGGAGGGCTGCAGCTTTGATGTGGGGCTTTGTTCTGATTAGGCATGATGGCTGGGGCCCCGTCAGTGCTCAGGAAGGTGGCATAAGCCAGGGTGGCATTTGGGATGTAGGTTTTTGCACCTGGGTCTGATGAGGTTTGATGGGGTTTAACACATGCAAACAACGCTTTTGTTCCAGAGGACAAAGGCCTCCCTGGTCTGAGCCCAGGCTGAGACCCCAGTGCACCCCTTTCCTCTCCATCACCTCTTGTCACTCTCCTTGTCACAGTTTCATTAGGACAAGGAGGCTTCACCGGCTCATTTCTCACTCCAGCAACTTTCTGACACTTCCTAATGAGGAGCTGGAGCTGAGGACCAGGGGAGAGAGGGCCATTGAGGGCCTGGGAGGGGCCGGGCAGGGGGTGTGGGGAGGAGCAGTGCAGGCACAGAGGAAGCTCAAAACCACACCGCATCCTTGGGGAGCTGGGGATTGATCTGGGAAGAAAAGAAAATAAAACAAATCCTAACTGGCCTTTGTTTTCTGGGTGGCCAGACAGTAATTTCCCCCATATTCTCTATGGTTCCGGAAAAGAAAGCAAAGGATCAGTCCATGTTGACTTTGTGACTTTCAGAACTCGATCACAAGGGCCATTAACACCTACAGTTCCTCTAACACACATACAAGTTTCCCAGCCGTTGGGCTCCACACTGTCCTAGGGACAATACCCAACCTCCCAACACTCTCCTGGACACCAGGGCACGCTGGTCCCTAGGGAGATGATGAGGGTTTCATGTCTAGGATGCTACCTCCTTGGAGATGTTGGCTTTCTCAGTCCCAAAGAGCAGGAGGGATAAATGATCCCTCTGTAGCCTCATTAGTTTTCGTCAGTATAGTTCTGGTGCTGCTGCGATAACAAACACCCCAAATGTGGATACTCAAACTCCACAAAGGCTGATTTTCCTGCTACATGTCTATGGTGGGCCAGGAAGCGCTCTGCTCCCTATCACCCATACTTTGGGTCTTACGCTGCTAAAACATTGTCCCATCTTTGATGACATTAATATTTGGTTTGGTGGAGTGACAAACAGATCAGTCATTAGAAAGATACCTAGAAAAAGAGAGCACATGGAATTTGGCCTGAAATAAGATGGTGACTTAGTGAATAAGTAGGTGATTGACACAGTAGGGCTGAGAACCGGGCTGGAGGGTACTGGAGCAAGGCTGACCTGGAGGAAACCTTGCTTGTCAGGGAAGCCTGTTTGTGGTGAAGCCCTGAGCTGCCCAGCCAGCACCTCTGGCCGTCCATCCCTGCCCAGCAGTTCACCAAGAGAGGCCTAGGACCCTGGCCAGAGCTGGTTCATTTGGGGCCCTCTCCTCCCCTGGGGACAGTTTTCTTTTTTAAATATTTTTTTTTCCTATTTCTCTTGTTGGCAAGGGTCAGTATAGTCCCTCCTACAATAACTGAGACTTAACTTTCAATCATGACACTGCACCCCTATTGCTATTTGAAAGGGCTTGATGGACTCCTGGCTTGGGGGTAAGGGAGTGGGGCGGGGGAAGGGTTGATACAACCTTCTTGGGAAATGGCTTGACACAATCTACCAAAGTGGCGTGGACTTTCATGCCTGGTCCAAGGGGACCAGGGATCCCACCCCTAAGCGTCTACCCCAGGACTGGCATTTACCCAAAGACAGGGGCAAGCGTGTTCACAGCAGCTTTATTCCCATGAACCGGGGCACAAACAAATGCCCATAAAAGTTAGGCCACATAAAGTGGTTTGTCCATGCAGAGGAAAAGCACAGGGCACGAAGAATGCAGGTACCCAGCTCTCCAGAGCAACGGCCTTAGACCTGCCATATAACCTGGAGAGAAGGCAGCCAGACAGGGCAAGTTCATGATTCGGTGAATCCAGGACTGGAGGAGACCATTCCTCCCTTGGGTGGGCTGTTGACAGGAAGGGATGGACAACCTTTCATGGCAGGAAATATTCTTGTTGTTTTTAACTTGGTTGTGATTTTAAGGTATATGTATAGGTGAAAACTTTCTCCAGACACACTTTTCACATGTGTACATGTTACCTGTGTGTGCTATCATCTTAGAAAGAAAAACAAAGTTAATAGAAGTGGTAAACACGTTTCCTATGTTCTGGCTCTTTCTGAAGCTTTTAGAGATGTTGCCTTTAAAATGAAGAATTGATGATTCCATACAAAACAGCACAGACGTCCCTTTGCCTCCTGGACTTTGGAGTCTTTCTGCAGAGAATGTCCCAGTCACAGAACTTTTTCCCTCTGAGGAGGTGAACCCTGCCCCCTCTGTTCTGTGTCCAGACTTGTACAGAAAATAGTTTCAACTTTCAGATGTCATCTTCCTAGTGAAGCGTTCTCATTATGGTCTAATTACCTTGGCTATTGGAGACAGGAAGCAAAGAACTGAGCTATTGAACTTGGGAAAAAAGTAGAGAACCATTTCCTATTAATATTTTTAGTTTCCAAAAGATCACTGCTCAGTCTCCTCAGGCCTGTCAGGGACGTTCAAAACTCTGCTTAATTATATATTTTAACAGGAAGTCAAAAGCAAGGACCAAGAAAGTGCAGTTTTAATCTTTTGGCTAAATAAAAATAAATGCGTGCATGCAAGCTATAAATAATTCCATCTCCTATTTTGAAATGCCTGATCACATATTTGCTTAAGGAAATTTTGCACATCCTGGGAAAAATAATATATGGCATATATTTTCCTCTGAAGGATATAAATATACAAATAAATATAAGCTCAATTCTGTAAAAATTGTGTAATGAGTTTTGGTCAATAGAGTCCCTTTTCCTTCATGAATTTTTATGGCTTGTGTGAACGGCCTAGGCAAAGGAACTCAGTGAAAGAGATCATAGAGAAAATCCCACGAAATAGGGGTGCTTTTTTTTTTCTGTCGAGGGCTTTATGCCACAGCCATCTAGACACCGCCCCCACTTCTACCACAGAGAGCGTTTCTTCCAAGGGGACCGGGAGAAGTGGATCCCTCACTGATTTCTCATTGTTCTTGTAAAATATATGTTACGCCTACAAGCCCAGAGAACGGCCCCCAGCAGCAGCATTTCTGTGTCTTTTGCTGCCAAAGTCTGTGATATTGGATCCTACATGAAAACTAAGAAAGCAAGGAAGATAGACGTGGAAACACCGAGACACAAAATCTGTATATTTTATTTCAAAGGGAAACTCTTCGTGAATGTCTCTCCCTGGCCCTTTGGAGACACATTGAACATGGGTGCACTTTTAATCAAGTAAATTAAACTTGCTTTAAAGCAAGATGAAGCCGCTGAATTGTATCTCGCTGGAGAGATCCACTTAGATGAAAAAAACCACGCCAGGTCCCTTGAAACAGAACCCTGGGCAGGAAATATTTAATAGGCCATTTTGAGGAAATATTCTGCAAATGGACTTAGTCTTTTAGCCAGCAAAGGGAAGAGTTGTTTTTAGGGTCAACTGAGTGTAGATTCCTCATGACTTTTGTGCAAAGGATAGAACCTTAAGAACGGCTTTCACTGGTTTTCCGCCCCTCTTAAAGTCCATCTGTATTTAGTAGAAACAAGTGGTTATTCTTAAAATTCATTTATAATGATCAAAAAATGGTGAAGCTCAGCTGTAACAGAGTTCTCTTTACTTCTATGTACTTCTCAGTTTTATTTCCTAATTCCCCATCTTAGGGCCTGTGAGAGATTGCCGATGACTTGCTTAGATTTGTTCTTAATATTTACATGTAAATGATTTAATTATGGACACAAGACTTGACCCCAGACACAGTCAGACTGCTGGAGGTCGTGGGGACCTACGTTCAGAAACAACCCAAGTGTCCTTCCACCGGTAAATAAAGAAAATGTGGTAAAATACATGTATTTATATAATATATAAAATGTAAATATATATTATTTAGCCATAGAAATGAAGGAAATCTTGTCATTTGCAAAACTGTAGATGGACCTTGTGGGCATTATGCTAAGTAAAATGAGTCAGACAGAGAAAGATAAATGCCACATGAACTCACTTCTCTTTGGAATATGAAAATGATAAACAACAAGAACAAAAATAGGCTCATAGATACAGAGAACAGATTGGTGGTTGCCAGAAATAAAAATTTGGGGATGGGCAATAGGGGGAAAGAGAGTGAAAAGGTACAAGAGTCCAGTTATATAACATCAATAATTCCTGGGCATGTCATGTCCAGCACGTGAGTGTAGTTAATAATCTTGTGTTGCATATTTGAAAGTTACAGAGACAATAAATCTTAGCCTCATCCTAAGAAGGAACATTTTGTAACTATGTACAGTGATGGTGTTAACTAGACTTATTTTGGTGATCATTTTGCAATATATATAAATATTGAAGCATGGTTCTGTACACAAGAAACTATATACACTACATAAGTCAATTTTATCTAAAAAAAAAAGCCCAAAACTTATATGTTCATACAACTCTCTTAGATACTCAAAGATGGAAATTTCACTGGGTGTGGGAAGTCGCCTGTTTTGCAGGCAAATGACTGTAGTAGGACATGCCCTCTGAACTCTGAGCAGGGACTGGGCCAGTAGCCCTGGTACCTCTTGGGAGCTGCTCGGAAAGTGCTACGTCAGGACTGATTACCCAGTTTCCCAATCAAAAGCCGCACCCCTCCAGACCTGGCCTGTTCTGTGCATATGTGGGTCTGAGAAGAATAGTTCTCCTAATGTGGGGTGACTGCTACACACCCCATGTGGGCATCGTAAACGAGGGGCCTGGGTGGAGTCAGAGCTAGTCCTCCAGCACGGACCTTATCTTTTATTCAGATGAGACTGAAAGATAGAAGCAAAGATGGACCGCTGGCCTCAAAGCGGCTGCCGCGGGCCTCCATGATCAACTTGGCCTGGTCCAGACCCTGTTCTCCCCACTATGAGGGTGTGAGGTGCGGCCCCACATCCTGATCCCGACACACCCGACTAGAATCCCATCTCCAAAATGTCCTAAGTCGGATTCTGGGAGCCGTCCTTGCTGTGAGTGCCGGCCGCCACGGTGTAAAGATAAAAGAAGCCACGCAAGCTTTTCTTCCAGAAAGTAAACGTTTTGCAGCAAAGGTGGAAACACGGGTTTTTGCTGGTCTCCCAGGGAAGCTTCGCACAGATGTGCTGCACAGATGTGCTCACTGATTGTTCCCGTGCCAGATGTCTGCCTGCTCCACAGAGACCCGGCCAGCATTCTTATCTGGTAATTGCTTCAGGAGGGTGAGCATGGTCTGGGGCAGGAGGGCAGATGTCAAGCCTCCATCTCGAACTCCTTAACCTTTCTCCTCTGTCTCTGGGAATAGCGCCCAAGGCCCTGACCATTGTCACCCCCGCGCAGGCGCAGGCTCCTTCTGTCATTTGGCTTCAGCCAACCTCAAGGTCTGATGAAACTGGGCCAGATGGAGGCAGGAGGCAGCTTTCGGGGGGTGGGGTGGGGGGCGGCCCTGCACAGGCCAGGGCGTGATTGGGTCCTTAGTGCTCCCTCTCCACTGTGGGCCAGGAAGGCCCCCTGGATAACGTGTTCCAGGTGTTTGGTCTCAAAACAAAGAAGCTTTTCTCTGTTGCCTGAGAATGAAGAGTCCCCGATAGCTGCATAAAGTTTTTCCGAGATGGTAATATTTGGTTACAGCAAGATCTGTTATTTCACAGGAAATGCTGCAGAGGTGACCGTAATTTGATTCACGAAGTAACTGGGAAAACTCAAAACAGGGCGCTGAGGGGTGGGGGCCCAGCTCATTAAGGCACGGTTCAGTGGGGTCCGTGTCCAGCCCTCTGAGCAGAAACTCATACAACCAGGGCCCCACGCTACCTTCCTAGGTCAGGGTCTCCGGGCAAGCTTTGTGGACTTTTTTTCTAAGTAAAACCCCCAAACAGTTTTCAAGACCCAAGTTATTCCATCTGATTTAATCTTTCCAGCAATTGCAACGTGTACCTCCAAAGACCAAACAGTGTCATGTAACGGAACTAAACCCACCATTTAAAAGTGTCAAAAGTCAATTGCTACAAATTTTCTGGGGGTGCTATGGTAATTTGGGTACCTAGAACACAATTTTACAAGTACCCAGGGTAACTTGAAACAGTATCTACACATCTTCCTAAACATTTTATTTAACTCACATCTTTCCAGTTGATTCATAGCACTACTGTATCCATTGAATAAATCTGTTAGTATTAAGATTCATATCAAGGCTTCACCTGTAGTGCAGCGGGTTGAGCACAGTGCTGTGAAGCTGTCCGCAGCCTCTTCAGTGATGGTTCAATTCCCAGCTGGCCAGGGAGCTACCCATATGGTACAGCAGACCTCTCCTGTCTCACCCGCTGCTCCCCTCAGCAGGGTTCTTGGTCATTCTGCCTGTTCTGCTCCCTGCTCTGTCTCTGGTGAATCCTCTCACCCTCCTGCACATCTGCTTGTATCCTAGTTCTTATATAAATAAATAAATCTTTAAAAAAGATTCATATCAATTAATGTGATTTAAATTAATATAGTTAGTCAACTCATAATATGTGTGAATGATTTAAAGTCTATAATTCTTTGCAGTGCATTTTATCTGAGATCAAGAACATGTAATGTGGGAATGATTAGATAAAAGTTTTCATCAGTTCTCTGATTTGATGATAGTGTCTTAAAGAGTTGGTTGTGCTGTCCGGGGCTGCGCAGCCCGAAGAACTCCCTGGGAGGGTAAGAACTCTATTTGGAGAAGCTTGAGGAGCCCTTAGGTCACTTGGGATCCTGATGCCCAGAGGTGATTGGCCAATATCTCAGATGAAGGACCAGGACCACATCTGGAAAGCCTGGGAGCCTCGGGTGACAGCCACTGTGCAGATTCAAAGTTTTAGTGATTAGCTCATCCTTTCTCGTTCTTTTCTGTCCATTTTTTAGGGAACTGGAGTTAATGAGTGTCGGGTGTTGTGGTAAAGCACAGTTATAGACTTGGGAGGTGGGTAGGAGGCTGGGGTTGGAAGTGGCATACATGGGGGCTCAGGAAGAGGATAGTAACAAGGAACATGGGGACTTGGAGTTACTGATAACCCATGTTCCTGCTCTCCCGCCCTGCAGGTTGCTCCTAGGGGGCACAGTCCATGGACAGCACTGGTGTAGCCAGAGCCCATTGGTCAGGTCATAAAAGGTATTGTATGGAAACATTTGGCTGTGATGGCTGAAAGGTTCCTTGGCTCATTCACCTTGGCTTCCCAGAGCTATGCACCACAGCAGTTGGAACCTGGTTGGTATAAATAAAGTAGATATATTCTATAAAATCATTACATACCATTCTCTCTCCACCCACTTTCTTAGATTTTAATATATTTTGCCTTTCCACTACTATAGCTATGCAGAACTAAAATCTGCTTATCCCCTTACTCTTCAGGTTATGTCCTGGGTCTTCCTGTTCTTCATTTTCATTTATAATAGTCCTCAAATACCCTAATCACTCTTCCTTATATGGTGTGATTATCGGCATTATTAACATATTAGAATTGTTAAATGTTTTTAAAATCATCAGTAAAATACCCAGATGCTTTACATTGTAATATTTTCCACTTTTATCAAAATTATGAAAGCCATTAGAGATCAATACATACTTAATGGAAATACTTACAACAGCACATTTTAAATAGTTCTTAATTATTAAATATATTCATTTCTTCATCATTGAAATGAGAGGAATTGAGTTAATTGAGGCTTTCTGGTGTTCCCTCCATCCTAAAATGTTCTTGGTTTTTCTACATTCAAAGTTTTGAGTTGTCAATCTCTCTTCACTCAGTCCCCTCCAAAGTAAGTTCAGCGAGATTTATTTTTTCCAACTTGAATCACAAGAGTTTTGTACAAACAGAGGGAGCAGGAGTGGTACAATGAATGGCTGTGGACTCGCTACCCAGATCCCACATAATTAACATTTGCTCTTTCTTATCTCTCTGTGTATGTGTGTCCTTGTAAACCATTCAACACTGAATTGCAGACATCACAATCCTTTACTGTCAAAGCCTTCATCATGCCCTTTCTGGGAAGAAGGACATTCTTCTGCACAATATATTGTCATCACCACTAAGAAAAAGCCTATAGTGAGAGGCGGTGACACCATCACAGAGGAAGACACCCAGGTTTCCTTAGTCTCCTCGTTCATTAGTCACCTCCCAATCCCTCTGCTTGTACCTGTCCCCATAACATTGGTGTTTTAAGTGATCAGGTTTAGTACTTTGTCCTAATGCCCTGTGGTATTCTCTAGTTGATGTTTCTAGGGTCCAGTTGAGAGGCTGGTTTAGATTCAGGTTTTGTGTTATGGGCTATGTACCAGTAGCTCTCCAGGAGATGTTAGCAGTAGCCTGAAATGTTAGCAGTAGCCTGAGAGAATGTGGACTACCTGGAAAGGCGTGGCCTCAGGAGCTCACTTGGCTTGAGGTGACACCCCTCCCTGTCTTACTCTGCCTCAATTTCCTCATCTGGGGAGATTAACAGTATCTTCCTGTAGCTCTGTTGAAAGGATTCACTGTTAATGCCAGGAAAGTGCTTAGGACAGAACCTAGAACACAAAAGCTTGGGTTAATGAGAGGTTTATAAGGACATGTTTTTATCCAGAGGAGTCTGGGAAGATAGCTCAGCATAAACACAGCAGGGTTCACTGAGGGTTATGGGCTGAACGGATACCAAGTGCTGGTTCTGTGCATGCAGCAAGGGAACAGTGTGGGCATCCCTGGGAATGCTGGGGGCATTTCATTGGACAGCCCTCTCTCTCCAAAAAATGCAGACTCCACATGCGCAAGCATGTTGCATGGGCACTCAATTGCCCACAATTCCCCATCCACCTTCCAAGTGCCATCACTGAGGAACACACAGTTAAATATAACACAAGGACCTGTTGAATAAAGTTAATTATGTTTCATGACCCCTATCCACCTGCTGCTAGCTTTTCTGCACTCTGCCTTGAAGACAAATAAGAGAGCTTTTTATTTTCAGTGACATTGGGGCAAACATCACAAGGGTGCCAATTTCCCTGAGATACACAGATAGAAGCTGGAAACGAAGAGATGTTTTCTTGAAAGATATGACTTAAAAGTCACTCTCTAAATGATGTGGCTCTGACCCAGGGGCAGTTCCAAAGTCAAATATAAACAAAAAGCTGAGGAGAAAGAAGAAATGGTGTGTTCTGAGTGGCCAGTGGTCCGGGATACCTTCCTCTTGGGACTGAAGAATCGACCTGTGGCCACTGTGGAAGCGCTCCTAAACACACCAATTCACGTTCCCAGAATCTTGGGGAGACATTTGTATTCCCCTTTCGAGGCTGTCCATGGCGGTGGCAGACTCTGAGGCCTTTGTCGAGGAGGACAAGGAGGAGGCTTTTGTCTGCTCTTGACACTCATCAAGAGTCTCAGCAGGCCTCGCTGGTTTGTCCTTCCAATTTTATTACTGACCTGGTTTATGACTTCAGGCAAAGGAGGTTCAGATTTTTCATGTGCTAAGTAACAGATGAGGGTGAGGTGCCCACTCACCCCCTCCTCTTCGAGTCTTTTTGACTCGAAAAATTCTGCATGTCACTAGAATTCTGCATGTCACTAGAATACAATCCAAATTCTGGTTTTATTTCCTTTGCTGTCTTTTTGTTTCCATTTGAATCATTTCAGAAAATAGACAACATTTTGAAGAGCCAATGATCATGTTAATCAGTTAGTATTATCTAGCATTATCTGAGAGATTTGCCCCCTTGCTGGACAAGGTTATGATAGAACTGGCATTGCTTGGAGGGTCGCTGCTGGTGGCTCTGCGAACTGGCCCTACAATTCTGAGTAAGTACCTTGGTGAGATGCATCAGGAACCAAAATGATTCCAGTCTATGCTGTTTGACTAATATCCCTCATGAGAATTTATCCTAAGAAGAGTATCCAGAGAAAAGTATTGTCCATGAGCGTATACTCTATTATAGGAAAAAAAGCTGCAAATAACATATGTCAATAGATCAGAGTTGCAGTGTGATCAAAGCAGCAATCAAAAATTCTATACATGCTAACGGGGAAAATATTCATGATAAAATTTTTTTGAAAGCGAAGACAATAAAATAACATATACATTGTGTTTATAATTGTGTAAGTATGTGCAAGGGAGTATGTAGAAATAGAGTAGTTGGGGTAAGATAGTGAAATTATGGGTGCGATTGATTTTATGTATGTGTTCTTTATCTTTTATTGTTTTAAAATCTTTTTTAAAAATTACTGTTTATTCCAGGTTTGGTTTACAATTCTTTTCTGTTAAAGGCATGCATTAGGAGGGTTATTTACTTTTTAATATATTCTGAAACAAGGAACATCAAACAAACAAACAAACAAAAAAAAAAAAACAAGAAAAGAAAGTCAGGCCTTGTTACTAACTGGAATGTGTTAGCCACTCAAAGATCAGGGCCAGCAAGCGCACCAGCTTTGGGTCAGCCAGAACTGAGCCCAGTCCCAGCATAGATCTTTCTCAGTCTGCTTTACCTGAAACTCAGTTTCTTCCTCTGTGCAATGGGGAGATAGTACCTCCCTGTACAGGCACAAGCTTGGAGATCACATGCCAGGTGGGGGTGGCTCCAACAACGGACACCTTTTCTTTTAGAGCAACTGAAGTTGCTTATTTTTTTGCTCTTTATTACCTTTGAAAAATATATCGCTGTAGACAACAGTTGGCATGAAATATGTGTGAGTTATAGAGCATCATAATGATGACCTCCCAGATGCACAGGAAGCACAAGCCATTTCTTGATGTGATCCCCCTCTGGCTAATGCTCCCCCAACTTGCTTTTCATCTGAAGAATAATTTTAAAATCCCCAAGACACATATGCTCTAACCATCTTGGGTGACATGGCCCCAGCATTCTGTAATGTCAGTTCCTGGAACTGATGGTTTTTCTGATTGAGACTTCTTTGTAAAAGGAAAGTGGTTGACTTCTAAGTGGAAAACCAAGTCATTTTGTTGTTTACACATTGGTTGAGGAATATCTTAGGTAACAGTTATTCTGATTAAGGTCTTGAACTGAACCCATCCTGTTGTCTTGCTGTCTTCCTGAACATGCACACAAAGGGCTCTGGTGCGTCTGTGCATCTGCAATTTGAAGAGGGTGTGAAGTGCAAAGCCAGGCTCAGGGGTCTTCTGGCCCCTCAGGCCTCTCTTCTGCTGCCCTGGATGATGCCAAAGGGCCTTAGTGAGCTGCTGGAATCAGCACCTGAGACCTGGGTCCCTTCAGGGGAAGGTTAGGTCAGTGATGGGAATCCTCTTAGTGATGCCATAACACCTTGAGGAGGGGCCCTGGGACAGTGGATAAGTCTGAAGGACAGTGGACAAGTGTGGTTTGGCTGAGCTGAGACAGTTTCCCAAAGCATCTAAGCTAGATTCAAATGCCCTTTGGCGCTTCACTATATCAGATTCCAGAGACCTGACTCCAGGAATGCTGTTGTCCAGGGCGTGGACCACATACCACACAGGTGTCAACTGAGGCCATAAGGTCAATGCTTAGGAAACACACAACCCTCCCCAATGCCGTCGAGGGAGGTGTGGCTCCAGGGCCAATGCACCTTTCCCGGATCCAGCTCTATCTAAAGCCTGACTGGCTCAGGGCTGATGGCACTTGGTTTTGATCTCAGCTGGGATGAAAGTTTTTGTTCTCTGCAGGTGGGATTCAAGTTTGAAAACAGTTCTAAAATTGTTTCAATTGGGTGACAAAAATAATCATAGTAGCTAATGCCATTTTTTAATGAAAAAAAATCTTGTCATCCTAAGAAAAGTAAGGATCCACCTCTTTGGTAAGGTTTTTTAAACTAGCAAGTCTAACAATATTTCTCAGCTGCATTGTGGGGGTGGGTGTCCAGCCCCCCAAAGAGGCAGCACCAAATTTGGTGTGGTGCCTTGGCATCCGTCTGTCTTGTTCATCACGCCTTGTTCTTGTCCAGCACAGCTGTGCTCTGAAAGAGACACACATCAGCTCGAAGTCCCTCCTCCTTCACCACACGTCCCCACAGATCGATCTGCATGCATCTCAGCTGCTTCCAGTTTCAAGAAGCATTTAGCTAAACCATAAATTCTATAAATTACTAAATTTCCTCAGCCAGAGATCATAGCACTGGGATTATATGAATTATTTTCTGCCTTCCTTGAAAATACTGTCCCAGGGCTATTGGAGTCAGTGACATTTACAAATTATACTTACAGCAAGATTACTTTGAATTCAACCAAAAAATGGGCTTTTTTTTTTCCACTTCTGATTTTATACCAGAGCCTCTGTCACTAGGTCCATATTACCAACCTCTTTCTTGTTAGTTTCTCATAATGTACGTTCAAGAAACAGGAGCATGATCCAACTCAGTGATTCAAGTTTGTTTTTATGAACAAAACTCTTAGTGCAAAAATCATCAGGGTAAAGTCCAGCTGTTAAATATAAAAAGTTCCACATTTCTTTTTGTTAGATGGTAGATTATTTCCTTTCCAGAAAGAGGGCTAGAGCTCAGTGGTCAAGCTAATAAAGTACGTTTTTTTGTGAGCTGTAAGACACCATCATTTTTCCTATGAAGATATTTAACCTTCTAACTCATGTTGCTGTTTTCATATTGCGTGTGTGTGTGTGTGTGTGTGTGTGTGTCTCGGGGAGAATATGCACCCGCTCCTTTCTTGGCTGTATTTATGTCCACCAAATTAAATGTTAAATTTGCCAGGGTCCATCATCAAAAATGCAGGCAAAGCTGTGGTTAGTGGCTCTTGAAGGCACTAATGAGGATGACAGGAAAGGAAAGATGCTCACATCATAAACAGAGTTCAAAACAAAGAATTTAGCCAAGATGTGGAAAATACGTGAGCAAAATGAACTAGTCCAGAATTAAGCAAACCTGGCAGGAGAAAGGCTTTGCAGCTTGCAGAGGGTTTAAAGGTTTCCTTCTCTGATTGTTATCTGCTGCTGATTACCTGGTTTTAAAGGTAAGAGCAAAATGTGCTCACGCCTCCGAGGATAACATTAATCCCCTTTGCAGAAAACCTAGCACCGAAAGCAACACAGGCACTCGGGCTAGAGAATTTCACTTTTTACCTTATCTCTGCCATCCATCTGGCCTGTCAGACCTGTCACATACCTGCAGCCTACAGCCTGGAAATCA